>NC_134928.1:1200000-1500000 GCF_051014615.1 Bombus vancouverensis nearcticus | reverse complement strand
TATTCAGAAATGTTAGAAATTGGGATTTCCAATGGTATACATCCTATGTAATAATTTATTGATAGATGGATTTATTACAATTGATTAAATAGAAAATCGATGATTATTTATTTATCATAACGTAGTATTGTAAATAATTATGATTAGTTTATTAATGATAAATGAATTAAACAGATGTCAATTAAAGAGAAAACAATGGTTATTAAGTATGAACTAATTGTAACAAACGTATAATAATTAAAACAACTAGATAATTAATTAACAAAGTTCGTCAACGCAAATTCAACTCTCTCTTAACAACGCTAACAACGCTATTTCGACAACATAATTCGCACTCTCTGACTTCTCAACTCATACTGCTGTTAATTCGTTTATCGTCCCCTAGCAGCCCCTTGCCGTTTGTCTTAGCCCCACTACGCACATGCACGGCAATCGCTTGTTTGCAATCCGCACAACAACCCCAGGCCTCTCGTCCATGATACTACAATAATATGAAGAATGATTATTTAACGTGAACTTAATGCAGTAGTGTGATGTGACAACTGTCGAAGAACGACTCTTGACTCTTGATACTCCGGTGGCTAACCGAACATCAACGGCTGCGGTGCCGAAATATATTGATGGCCGTTAGGCCTATTGAAGTTTCCCACCTTTTCGGCTTGTCGGCATTTGCCCTTTGTCGTCGACATTGTCTATATGTCGGTAATCTCTCCCCGGTACTATAATAGAAACGAAAAAGCTGCTGAAAAGGGAATCGTTGTGTCAGGGCCGACGAGCGTGTAACATTAATCCACATCAGAGATCAGGCCGTACACCGAGGGCAAGATGGCAATAGCAAACTGCAGACGCAAGTATATTGCAATCAAAATCTTTTGTTTCTTTTCAAGCGAATGAAACTGTATTAAAATATATTGCGAGTAAATGTGTTCTGTATTTTAGTGCAGCGTGCAAAGTTTGAAAGGATATATTAATCCTTTTTTGCTATTTATACAATTGATATACATCATAACACATTTGGATATTGATCAAAAATTCATTTTTGATTGAGAATAATCTCACCTAACGCATGGAGTGCCCCTTTTTATTTAACTTACTTTACTTTTCTTTTTTTTTCGATGAACAAATGTCATTTCGATGAACAACTGTGTAATGTGTACCTTTTTTAGCGTTTATTCTCAAAACAGTTTTAATATAATAATAACCATATAGTAATATAATATAATAATAATAATAACATTATGGTGTGATATTGACTGAAATGCCGCAGATCAATAAAACATTAGATATAATGAATCCAAACCAATGGCTTTAAAATTACAGAACACACAGATTATTAGAAAAGATAGAACAGATTAAAGAAAATTATACTGATGAAATAAAATAAATAAAGGAGATAAAGAAACATCAAATAAAATAAAAGAATATAAAGTAATATATGATCATATAAATAAAATAAAACAAAATAATTAACTAACCAATTTACAAATAGAAACTTTTTACAAGCTTATAAGTAACATTATGTCTAATTAAAATATAAACAGTTTACGATATTATTGCTACTCGTATAACATCTTTAATTTCATCATTCAAAGAAATATGTTTACTGAAGTTGATCCAGAATGTCAGTAGGCGCCACCTTCTAATCACCGGTATGTATCCAAGTTTTGCCTATGATTATGTTGTTCAAGTCTGGAATTTGGTAATTAATAGTGTAAATTCACTCGGTAATACTGTGTTGTATATCAAATTTTTTTATCTTTCTTATTTCGTTTTTGATTACACGATGTCAATGGATCAAACATCTAGATTCGCGTCTAATATATTGTTCGAAATGCAATGCTCGAAAGGATGTAGCTGTAAAGATCATTTGCCACAAGAAAAGGTTAACAGATAATCTGTGTTATCCGGAGGGATGGCGGAAGCCTTCGCGGTCCCTCCAAAAAGATCTGATAAGTCCCGCCGAAAGGCGACCGTGCCTTACCATTTATATATGTGATCCATCCTTGTCTACGGTAGTGTTAAACATGTCTCCTTCCGTACTACAAAAAAAATTTTTTTTTTTTTTTTTACGTGGAGGAAATCTTCATAGACACCTCTTACCACCCTTGTGCAGACGGGTAGATGGTAGTGCCGGATTCTTACCGGCTAAAACACCTCCACGGGCGGGACGACGGTAGACTAGTGTGCGAGTGTGGCCCTCGGGCCCCCGGGTGCTTAACACCAAACACCTTTACCAAGCGCACTCCCAGAAAGTACGCCCACACCACAAGCAAGGGAGGGGCTGGCCGCTTGCCTGTTGTAAGCAGAAATTTTGGTTTTCCGTCCCTTTAATGTCGGAGTCTTACATACCGAGGATTCGAACTCGCGACGCGTCACATTCATCTCTCGGCCTTAACGACCGTAGCCAGCTGTCCCGCCGAGCTTCTAGCTCATTGGAAAGTATTTGATTCTTAATGTGGTAATGTACATCATAGGAAGTATTCTAATTAGCCTCTTGAAGGAGATGTACATTTTTCATAGCCCTCTCTAAATACAAGGAGTAAAGGTAAATAATTCCCTCAATTAAGTCATTATTATTAAATCTATTATGAAGCTCTTAATAATATATTTTTGCTGCTATTATACTTCTTGTAGTAAGAGATGGCCGTTCTAAAATAATTGCTGCTTCTTCTAATGCACTTATTTTCAAGATGCCTAGCCTTGCGTTTTCCATCGCACTGGCAGAGATTTTATAACATATGGGATTAGCATAAGTTATAAATAGGTCTAATTAATAATTTGTAACAGAAGATTTTAACCTCAAAATTTACGTCCGATGCAAACGATCGAATTTGCAACAAATGACCGCAACGGCAATGGGTTAGAAGGACAAGAAAATACATATGTATGTATCCTTCTTTTGTGAAACAGAAGAACTTTATTTGTTCCTCTGCTTTTCCAACGGCACCGGAACGACGTTGATTTTCCAATCAAAAGCAATGTCTATCGTTCTCGCTTTCCTAACCAAAATTGTCCTTAACGAATCAGATCATCTCGTGACCTCAGACACACCCACCCCTAGCTTTCTTCCACCACAACATCGTCACTAAACGACTCAGTCTCCATCTTTAGAATAGGCAACACCTTTTACCGAGTTTCTACCCTTAGAACGATCGCATACTTAACGTATAAGTGTAACTAGGTTTTGCATAAAGTTATTGGAATGATTTATGTGTGTTAATTCAGTGTATATTCCATTGTGATTGCTGAATTCATAATAAAGTTTAATAAAAGCAAAATTGATAGTTGTGTTACGACTCAGCTATTTTATTTTATCATCCAACCCTCAACTATACGTGAGACTAGCCGTTGGCAGGATGATTTCTTCTTTGTTTCTATAGTTAGCTGCTACAGTTATTGTTATGGTTTTATAAACTAGTAATTTGTTGCTCATGCTCAATGTTCTTGCTGTAAGATAGTGCAACGACTTTCTCATTATCATTATGTGTTTAATGTTTTCCAGTCCAACTTATGATCCAAATACAGTACAAGGTATTTAACCGAAGTTGTTTGTTGGATTTCCTGATTTAACAATTTAATCTCAGAAGATTCTTTCTCCTTAAAAATGAAGACAATGTGCGAAAACTTGTTTGAGATTAATTGCATTTTGTTATCTCTCGCTTAGCGTTCTATATTATATACGTCAAATCATTCAATCTTTAGCGGAGGCTTTTTCCACATTGAGAAGCAACGCGGTGCAGTATTTTCCACCTTCCGTTGATCTAATTACGTCGCTGGTCATTCTGTGTATTTACTTTACTGTATTCTGATTCTTCCTGAATCTAAATTGTTGGCCTAGGATTACGTATTTAGCTTTTGGTCGGATAGCCAGCTACGCTCGTTAAAAAACAACGGAAAAACTAAACGTTATCGGCACCCACTTTTCCAAAACACACACACAAAACGGCCACATGGGTCGAGAACGACTGAACAGCATTATCATCGCCGAAACAAACAAACTCAAAAATAAAATAGAACAAGGCATAGCGCAAAATAAAACAGTTTGCACATTCTCAAACGAAAACACCTCGGACAACCCCAAACAACCAGAACCAGAAATAAACTACTTTACAAATTACAGCCAACTAAATATAATATTCTCCAAACTAAACAAGAAAAAATCCTACGGCTTCGATGGCATGCCAAACATTTTGCTCAAACGCTTACCTAACAAAATAAAATGGTACTACACGGAACTCTTCAACACTGCGCTAAATAACACGTATTTCCCCGGAAAATGGAAAAAGGCCAAATTAATAGCCATTACAAAAAAATAAAGACGGTTCATCACCTGCAAACCTACGACTTATAAGCCTCCTCCCCAACATAAGCAAAGTATTGGAAATAGTCATAAACAACCCCCTAGCCTCCTTCTGCGCAATAAATAACGTAATCCCAGAAAATCAATTCAACGCAATTAGAAGAAAAACAGCAGTTACCCCATCAGCGACATCTACAGCCAGCGCAACAATTATCACGAACAACACTTTTACACCTAAACAATAAGAACAGAACTTCAAGAACTTTTTGACAAAATTAACGATTACTACTACACATGGAAACTAAAAATTAATGCATCCAAATGCGAAACCATACTGTTTAGACCCAAGTCAAGTGAAAAAGGCCCAATAGAAAGAGAACACTCTAAAAAAATTCCAATTAAGAGAAAAAGCAAACGAAGGGGAGCTCATACCACACAAAAATTACGTAAAATATCTAGGCGTAAATATAGACGACAAATTAAACTGCAAGCAGCACCTCGAAATTCAACTCTCCAAAGTCAGCAAAGCATTCTAGAAAACAAAAAGATTATTCTACACCAAGCGTCTCAACAGCAAAGTAAAAATCCTGTGCTACCAAGCACTAATCAGACGGATCATAACCTATAGCTGCCTAATCTGGTACAACATATCAGCTTCCCTGATGGAAAAAATTCGCATATTCGAAGGAAAATGCATCAGGGCTTGCCTGAGTACTTACAGATTCGAACACAGCAGATTCAAGAAATACGTCAAAAATAAAAGAATCTACGACTTAGCCAACAACCACCGCATCGACTGCCACATCTTAAAACAAGGACATAACCTAACAAACAAACACACACCACACTAAAGAAATAAATCAATCAAATTCGAAGATGGTATCCCACTGGGGGTAACCATACACATGTTATATTAATATACCACTAAGCTATAATATTTTACCAAATGTCCTACTGGACAAATTGTAAAATGTAAATAAATAAATAAAAAGAAAAGCATCTTAAAACTAACAAGGAGCCACTTCGCGCAAGCTGCAAAGATAAAACAAAATAATTTAATCTTCGGTTGCTTATTTCCAAACGATTCGTATTACAAAAATACACTGACAACAGGTTAGGTCCCCCCCCCCCCCCCGCCCGAAGCGTTTTTATACCTAGACGAAAGAAACTATCTCCAAGACCAAAATAATATCCCAATAATATACCATATAAAAAGAAAGATAGGGATTAAAACAATACTCTACGAGAAGAACTTAAATGGACAAACCGTAGACACTAGGTGGAGATACAACATGGCCCATCCCCAAAAAGACACAGAAGACAATCACAGAAAAAACATAAAAAAATTGGTGGATACCGAAACCATAATAAAAAAGAGAATAACAAGAGAAAGAGCCACAAAACGGCAACGCTCAAATCTCCCTCCGTATAAAATAGTGTGAATATTGTAAACTTTGTAAATATTGCAAATAATTCTACAGGACACCCCTCCCTTCCCGCCCCGTCCACCCTCACCGACCCCTTTCCAAAATCCCACAGCCCCTCCGAAACCGAATAAACTAACGAACTGTCCTGTTTTTGCGACCAGGTTTTCAGGACAGAGATAGAAAGAAAAAACTACATGGTATATAAGCTCCGCTCTATAGCGACTTAAATCCAATTTATATATTGTAAAGCTAAAAAAATGTAATTCCGACATACAAAATATTGTATGCCTATGTCGTACCGTCATGTATCGGTACTTTTGCCTAAACAGGCCCACAACCAAAGTTCATTGTTTATGGAGTTCGGAGCGTGAAACGAAACTTCGTTCGGATTATACATTGTCGTTATGCAATAGAGAAGACATTGACTAGTGCAAATATGATTATTATAGAACCGGACAAGTAACCGTGGTAATTACATACTCGAGAAACTAATGACAATGTTCCTAGGTTCAATAACGAATCCGCGGTCGACGGGATGATAGATGAACGTGGTCACAAAATCTAAGTCGGACGCGTAATATTCACTGATCGTAAGGTGTTACTCTTTTCGTCGATGAGATCGCAAGAAAGAATGACTTTCCGTCCCAACGATGCCACAGAGGAAAAACTACGATGGGGTGTGTCCAAGGACACGAGATCATGGGATTCATCGGGGATAGTCTTCGTTCGGAAAGTAAGGGAAATTGACGTTGCTGCTAATTGGTCAATCTCCATATCGATAGTTAGAAAAAGATGCTAGCCACGTTCCGCGACTGGCTGTCGCCTCGAGCCCAAGCTCATTATCACAAATCTCGAACAAATACAATCGGATCGAAAGACGACGATTGTTTAATTACGCCTATGATAGAATTTAGATTACGGTGTTAGGGGATTATCCCGAAGTTCCAAAGGGGAGGCTTCGATGTCCTTTCATGTCCGACATATATTACACTCTGAAGACCTCGATAACCTTCTTACGCGCACGATTCTTGTCAACAGACTATTCTAATAGATTCTTCTAACAGCTACCAATCGTCTTTTGTCTCAACTGAGCCCTGCACGTCCTCTGACGCTTACGCACACATTCACATGTACAGTGTAAATGTATCATCTACCTGACACATTCATCTACTGGTCAATAAACATTATAAAAAAAAAAGCTACACTCGTTATGGCCCGGGATTGAAGACGTCGCATCGTGAATTCGAATCCTCGCCCTGGATATATTTCCAAAGGATGGAAAACCCAAAATCTCTCTCAAAAGCTAATATACGACAGAGGTAAGCCGGAGCGCTCCCATGCGCGTTGTGTTCGTACTTTCCGCGAGTGCTTGGTAGAGTTGCTTGGTAAGCACCCCAGGGCCGACGACCACTCACACTTCCGACCATGTTTCTACCATTTTGACTGTGGAGATCTTAGTCGGTAAGAGTCCGGCCGACACACTACCTTCTGCCGCCGCCCTGTAACGCCCGGCCAACACGATGGTGAGATAAGAAGTTGTCTATGAGACTTCCTCCACGAAAAAAAAAGAAAAAATAAAAAACACAGGCAATCACTAACAACTGAAACGAAAGGACAAAAAGAAAGAGAAACATAAAAATAACAAAAAAGAAAGAAAAGAAAAAACAAAAGAAAAGAAAAAAAAATTGTTTTTTAATGCGGCCGAGGGAGATGGTGGTCTGGTGGCCCTGGACCGCTCCGCCCCGCCAGCCGTGGGTCGCGACTTTCAGGGAGGTGGCGCTAGCGGCAATGGCGTCCGCTAGCGCCAAATTAATCAGTTAGGAAACTTTTAGGAGAGTGCACCAGCCGTAAGTTGCAAGAGGTTCTGTGGCATTCCATTTTAGTCGGTAAGAGTCCAACACTGCTATGCTGCTGCAGCACCAACAAAGCGTCCATGAGCATTTCTCCACGTACAAAAAAGAAAGGGATTTAGCTATTATTTCATCCATTCATCTTTTGTCAATTGTCTTCTCTACTATTTTGGATGTTGGATTCCATAGTATGGATCGAAGAATCGAATAGTTTTAATATCAACATATACATTCAAACTATAATACATTAGGTTGGCAACTAAATGATTGCGGATCTTGTCATTACCACTTAATGGCAAAATCCGCTATCACTTAGTTGCCAATCCAATAGTACACGATTCCTCTTGTTTCTATCCTATCCATGGCTTGCAGAGAATTTCTGGAAAAAGAAAGTTGGCTTGTCTCGTCGATAGCTGGTTATGGAATGGTTGGAAGAGTTTTTGTAAAATTCCTGTGTGGGAAAATATAAGAAAGGTTAAAAGCCTGACGCTGCTGGTGGTGTCTCTGATCCTCGTATGATTCAACATTTACGTTCGGCTTAAAGCCATCCTTTCTTAAACGATGGTGGAAAAAATGATCCTGGTTAAATACTACATAACTAGGTAAGACACGACACAACATACGATTAACAGATTCAAAGAAAAGCCAGAATACAATATAGATATAATTGGAAGGAAAGTTACTGGTTATAAGCGGATGGTGGTATTAAATACTTATTTGCTTTTTCTAACACTATCTGTGCACGTTTCCATATCTGTGGAAAATTCCCTAGCCTGAAAATAAAAATCTTACTCCTTTGTCCGGAATTTCTTTTAATATCTTTGCTGTTATTATATCGTATTCAGGTCTTTTCCGTTGTTTCTTTAAGTTTTTGATTATTGCTTTCTTTTATCATTTCTGCTTAAAATTTGTTACTCGTTAATGCAGTCGATATTTGGTTCTTGTATGTTTAAACATTGTTAGCCATTTGACTATAAACCGAATAATAATATAAATGGATACTAAATGGCTGGTGATAATTGAAAGAAATAATTTTTTTGCAGCTCCTTCCTTACAATCCAATATTTGTAGCTTGCCGGATGATTGTTTCTGCAATTTGCACAGATTACCTTTTTTATTTTTTTACATATGAGCAATTAATCGAGAGACACATACCTGAACATTTGACACGAGTCGGTAATTTATTACAATAATTTTTCGTGCGTCCATGTCGTTCACACACTGTTACGCCACGAAGCTTACCACGGGCTGTATTTTCTAACCGTCGCTCGCGGTCCTACAACGTCGCAGACGGATCGTCGCGGCTCCCCGCCAACAAACATTGTAGTGGCAAGCGCATGGTTCATTAAGCAGGGCGACCTCCAGCAACGTGGACTCGTGACCGTTATTTTACCTCGCGTAAAAGAATGTGGCGTGATCCGAACGTAGTGGGGGTCGCCTTCCTGAAAAGACGAAAATAATCGAAGGGCGGGCAGTTCCTTCTGACGAGTCAAACGTGACACTTCGACAATCTGACGAGCAAACGAATTTATCTAGAGATCAAAGTCGAGCCAAAATTCTGTAACATCTTCATCATATTATTGTAAAATATATTGTTCTATGTTAACCTGTTAATACAGTGTTAATACATACCACCTCTGTTATCCTAAACGAAACAGGGGAACGACTATTTCGCGGCGTCGATTAACATGATCTCGCTGACGCGTTCTCCTAGCGACCGCGTCTCTCCGCGAACGGTCGTAACACACACTGTGGAATATTATTATTAGCTCTTGGCGTTTTTACTTTTATGAACGTATCACATACCGTCTTATTCACGTTCAGAGAGAAACATTGACAATGTTGTTAAAGCGACACTTTCGCTTAAGTAAATTACGTTGTGTAGCGTGTGTCTCCTTCCCAATAGATCTGTTTTGATATATTTTATGTCAAGTTTTGGGTGTTTAATTTACTTATAATTCTCAATGAGAATTGATTGTGAAAAGTCTACCAAATAAGAAAAAAGTTTTGGGTATAATTCTTTTATTGTAACCTGAAACCTTTTAATATCTTTGCTTAGTAGATATAATAATTTACATTTTTATTTTTTGGAATATTTCTTACTATCCTGTATGCGTCTGAATCGAGCTCTTGTAATTTCATTTGTTCTTCCAATTGTTTCGTTATATGTTTTTTGGTTCTTATATGTAGTTTTAACGTTTCCTTGTCTTATTTAATTTACATTACATTTAATGTATAGTGTGTGATATAAAAGTAGAATGATTTTATAAATTCTCATCACTGATGTTTTGTAGTTCGTTGTGGAGTGCCGAAGCGTGCAGACGTGTCTCTAGTGCCAAGCGTAGTCCGAAAACAACACGTGTCGCCCAACCGTCGAAAGAGAACACAGCTAGGTGTTCCTTACCCTTTAGGGAGAAGAAATCCCACGCACCTAACCCCAACCCGAATACTAGCCTCACAGCCTCACGACTAGTTGTTCATTCCGAATTAACTAGCTCGATGATGGCCCAGCAACCGCGACCAGGCTCTCCGGAGCAGACTCGCAGCTACCCCGTGCTACCCCCCCGTGGCAGAAGTGTAGCAGAACTCTCCGCACTAACGACGCTAATACTACAAAGAAAAGGAAAATAGAAACAGCAACGCAAATAAACACACACAACAGGTTCGCCGTATTGGAATCCTCAAACGACGCCATGGAAATCGTAGAACTGCCACCAAACCAACACTCACAGAGAATCCCCCCTCCCCCACCAATATTTGTGAACGACATCATTGACATACAGACAATGATCAAGTCCCTAGAGAGAGATATCAGCAAGGAGGAATATAACCTTAAGATAAGCAACAATAAAGTAAAAATACTGCCGACGAACCCAGAAGCTTACAGAAAACTCACCAAGACACTCAGGACCCTGAACGCCAACTTCCACACCTACCAACTCAAACAGGAAAGGCCTTTCCGGGTGGTCCTACGAAACGTACACCACTCAGCAGACATAGACGTACTCAAATACGAACTCTCAAAACTCGGCTACGAAGTCATCAACGTAAGTAATATAAGACATAGAGTCTCGAAAGACCCGTTATCCTTATTCTTCCTAGACATTAAACAAAAGCCGAACAATAAGGAAATCTACAACATCAGTCGCCTAATGAACGCGATAGTAAAGATCGAACCACCGCTCGTGAAAAAAGAAATAGTGCAATGCAAAAGGTGCCAAAGGTACGGTCATACGCAGAAATACTGCAACCATACTTTCCGCTGCGTTAAATGCGCAGGCACTCACTCCACTGACCAGTGCGCTAAATCACCGGAAACCCCAGCGAAATGCATCCACTGCCAAGGGGACCACCCTGCCAACTACAAAGACTGCCCAGCATATAAAACACTATACACGAACAGGTACCCTAAGCTCAGAGCAAAAGAGGTATCCAACCAAACACCCAGCCCACCGAAATTCACGACTACCCCAACCCCCTCAACCAACCAAACACCCAGTCCTACCAAATTCATCTCCACCTCAACCTCCTATGCCCAAGCAGTACAAGGCATCGAAAATAACCCGAACAGCCAAAGGAACCTTCCCCAAAACAGTGTCCCCAACCCACCTAACACAGACAACTCCTCAAGGCTTGAAAAGCTAATAGAGAAACAATCAGAGCAAATAAATCACTTGCTATCGCTACTAACACTCATCGTGGAAAAATTAGCACGCCCCGACTCAAAATAAAACCAAGGCGCATAGCACTCTGGAACGCCAACGGTCTAGCGCAACACAAACTTGAACTAGAACTCTTCTTAAAACACCAGCAAATCGACGTAATGCTCGTATCGGAAACCCACTTCACCGACAAGAGCTACCTGAAAATAAATGGTTACAAATTCTACCATACCCAACACCCCAGCGGAAAGGCCCACGGTGGCACCGGAATAATAATCAAAGCAAGTATTAAGCACTACGAACTTCCATCATTCCAGAAAGACTACCTCCAAGCAGCAAACGTAGCAATAGAAGACTGTCATGGCTCAATCACCACCTCAGCAGTATACTGCCCTCCCAGACACTCCATCGCCAAAGAAGACTTTGATAACTTTCTGGACACCCTGGGCAATAGATTCATAGTTGGAGGAGACTATAACACCAAGCACATCCAATGGGGCAGCAGACTGGTTACAGCAAGAGGCAAAAACCTCTTAAACAGCATAATAAACAACAACTACCTCACCACATACGAACCCACATACTGGCCCACTGACACCAACAAAATACCCGACCTTCTCGACTTCTTCATAACTAAAAATATCCCATCAAGACACGTCCAGATCAACTCCTCGGCTGATCTCTCCTCTGATCATTCTCCCGTGATAGCAACAGTCAGTTCAACAATCATCGAGAATACACCTAATGGCTCCATTCACAACCAACACACCAACTGGCAGCTCTTCAGAGAAGTCTTTACACACTCAACCTCAGCCTTCACCCCACTAAAAACAAAGGAAGATATCGAATCAGCCACGGAATACTTAAACACGAGCATAATAAACGCAATCCGCCTCTCCACACCGACAAAGCCATCCAACAGCAAACAAGAATATCCCCAATACATACTAAAAAAAATAGCAGAAAAACGTAGACTAAGAAGAGTATGGCAGACCCATAGAACACCGGAGGACAAACGCAAACTTAACAACGCAACTAGAAAGCTATCCAGAACCTTAAAGAACTATAAAAACGACTGCTTCCATAAATACCTCGCCAGCTTATCCCCCACAGCCGACGCCAACTACTCACTATGGAAGGCCTCCAGGAAACTCACACGCCCCCCACAAATAATCCCACCTATCCGCCGTCCGCAAGGTAGATGGGCGCGAAGCCCTACAGAAAAAGCCGATCTGTTTGCTAAACACTTGTCAAAAATATTCAAACCCCATTCCCCCAAAGCCGCCGCGGACGTTACCGAATACCTGCACACCCCCTTCCAAATGTCCCCTCCTATCGAACCCTTCTCCTCTGCAGAGACTATAGAAACAATCAGTCGCCTAAACCCCAAGAAAGCAGCAGGACACGACCTAACAGGCAATAAAGCAATCAAGGAACTTCCCACAAAAGGGATAGCACTCATCACATGGATTTTTAATGCTATCCTTCGCCTGGAACACTATCCTAAGGCCTGGAAAATCTCATTGATTACCCTCATCCCTAAACCCGGTAAACCGATACACGAAACCAGCTCCTATCGCCCAATCAGTCTTTTACCTACCCTGTCCAAACTATTCGAGAAGATGCTCACGAACCGACTCCTTCCAATCCTAGAGAACTTGAAAACACTCCCAGATCACCAATTCGGCTTCCGAAAACATCATTCTACAGTAGAGCAAATCCACCGCTTAACTCATACGATCAGCCAAACACTGGAAAAGAAAAAATATTGCTCAGCGGTTTTCCTAGACATCCAACAGGCATTCGACGAAGTATGGCATGAAGGGCTACTATACAAGATTAAAAAGATCCTACCTCACCCCTACTACTCCATCCTAAAATCTTACCTAACCAACAGACAATTCATGGTTAAATGCCTAGACGCCACTTCCGCAACATTCCCAATAGAAGCCGGCATACCCCAAGGTAGTGTCCTCGGACCCCTACTGTACTCCATCTACACTGCCGACCTACCTATATCAAACGATATAACAATAGCGACATTTGCAGACGACACAGCGCTATTAGCTACCCACGCAGACTCGGTAATAGCCTCATCCACTCTCCAGCGAAGTCTCGACTCCATGGAAAAGTGGTTTCACAAATGGGGCTTCAAAGTCAACGAAAAGAAATCCTCACATGTAACCTTCACGCTCCGAAAACAAACCTGCCCCCAGGTCACCATCAACAATGCAACAATCCCTAGCAGGGACACAGTCCGATACCTGGGCATGACCCTGGACAGGAGACTAACGTGGAAGACACACATCTCAGATAAAACGAAGCAACTAAAGAACAAACTAAAAAAACTCTATTGGCTCACGGGCCGACGCTCCAAACTAAACATACAGAATAAAATTACCCTCTACAAGACCGCAATAAAACCTGTCTGGACCTACGGAATCCAACTATGGGGAACAGCAAGTAACTCCAACATTGAAATACTCCAACGCTTTCAATCGAAAACGCTAAGATCCCTAATTGACGCACCTTGGTATGTAACCAATGAAACAATACACCGCGACCTCAAGATACCCACCGTCAAAGAGGAAATAGCAAAATATAGCGACAGATATAACAAAAGAATCAACAAACACCGAAACCCCCTAATCACTGGACTACTCGATACGACGGACCAGATTCGCAGGCTGAAGAGGCACTACCCGCTAGACCTAAACGTTAGATTCTTTTAATTATCCAAATTAAGCATTTGCACTTACTTATAATACTTATAAATTATACCTATCTATAATAAGTATTAACTTATTGTAAATAATCAGCCATGTCACTGCGCCACGCCAGAAAAATTACTGAAAATTCTCAACGCGAGAATTGATTGTAATTTCAACAAATAAATAAAAAAAAAAAAATCTCACGAACGCTCGGTAGTGGGGATGTCGCTGGGCAGCGGAGGGAAGAATCCGTTCGATCAATCACTTTATCTGTATGCGATTAATATCGTTGTGTAATATCGGAATATATTAAAGGTGTAATTTTGTCCGATTAATTATAATTTATTAATAATGGATTGAAAATACAGATATTAGTTAGACAGAGAAACGATGTTTGATTAACAGGAAAACTAAATGCAACGCTCGTATTTACAACAAATAACTTGACAAGTATTTGGTAACTCTCTCTCTCTCTCTCTCTCACTCACTAGCAACTCTACACTCGACAACACTCGCAACTCAATTCTAACGACTCTATGCTTCGACGTCTCGATCAACTCTGACCCTCGCCAATGCACTCCTGCTCGGTCGTGCTCGCTCTTGCTCTCGTCCTCTCTCTCACACACACACGCACACACTTTTCGGCTCACATACTCTGGCCTCTCGATTGCCACTCCTTGAAATATGAAACCGTACTTCTGTTTTGACGCTGCTTATCTTTTCTCGCGTCACTGTTACTAGGCGCTCTTGGATGTAAACAAACCACAAAAAGACGGCGTACACGGTGTTTTCTAATTTCAGCCGATCTCCAATCAAAGCTATTCTACGATATTACAGTTGTATTCCAACAAAAATTCATGTATTGCAGAAAGATGACATAAATGATAATAGATTCTAATGTAAATTAAAAAACAGTGTTTGCAACATCGTCACTTAATTTGCGAAATTGATTACTGTGACTTCTGAACGGCTAATAGAACAGCCAACCTTTAATATGCATATCCACATATACCATGTGTAACTAATTTGACTTAAACCAATCTAATGAAAATAAGTATATGTAATTGTGCTCCTGTCCTAATAAATGTACTTCATAATTTTACAAAAAATATATTGCAAAAATAAATAAAAAGTTTGAGATACCAATCAATTCGATGAATATAATAGCATTAGTGTAAAAAATAAAGTTGTATAAATGTTTAGAGATTTATACAGATTCTGTATAAATAATATATAAGTAAATTACTCATTGTTTCTTTCCGCTTCTTTTTGCATTATGTTATGTAACATTGAAAAGTTTGCAGTAATAGTGACACAATTGTTACTAAATAATAGGCAACAGTTTTAAGAAATAACATCTTTTGAATAAGACCTCGGATCAACGAAAATGAATTACACAACTTTTTCAGGTTGAAATACTTTTTGTGGTAAAGACTATACCAAATTAGATACTCTTTCGCGATCCTTATCACGTACGATATCAACCGTAAGGTAATTTATATAATTTATATAATAATAATTTAACTTACATTAAATTTAATTCACATTAAATTATTATTATATAAATTATTATTATTTTATTATTATTATTGCTTAGTCCGTGCCTTTCGGCTTTGGACGAACTTTCGGTTTTACATCTCTTATATCTATTTCGCTTCTTATATGTCTACCTCCCCTCTTAACCGCTCTATTCTATTTCACTCCCTTAATTATTCTATCTCTACGAACTAAATACTAGAAACTACAAATTAATAACTAATGACTAATAACTATTGCAGCTTTGGTCTTTAGCCTCCTTGCTGTGCTTCCTTCCTGTCGTTTGCCCTTCTCTTCTCTATTATTGCTTTTAGTTCTGTTGAACCTTTTCCAGTCTCATTTAGTGTTTTTCCTATGTCCTTTGATCCTCCCGTTATTTCACATTCTTCTATTACATGTCACAGGTCTTCTTTCCTTCTACATAGTCTGTATCTTTTTTCTCCCTCTTCTTTCCAGTATTCCCCTGCTTTGGTCTCGTTCCCACATGTGAATCTTGCCTTCTATACTTCCACTTCATCCACCCTTCTAAGTACTTTGATAATTCTTCTTTGGCGATATTTCTGTAATGTATATTATATTTGGTTTCCCTTATCCTTTTCCCCCTCTCTTCTGCTTCTCTCTTTCTTCTTTCTTCTATAATTTGGTCTACTGTCATCCTTGCTTGCTCCTCTCTTGCTTCTATCTGCGTCCCTCCATTTCTCACCTCTTCTAGTCCCTTCTTTCTCTTTCTTGCTCCTTTCCCTTCTTGGCCATTTCCCCAATTTCTCTCTCTTTCCTTTATACACTCCTTTACTCCTTTTTAGTTCCTTTTTCATTCTAGGGCTTTATCTTCATACCTTGCTGTTCTTTTTAATGCTTTTTCTTTGATTTCTATTAGCTTGCATCTTTCTCCCAGGCTCCATGTTTTCTTCGTTGCTATTGTTGCTCTCTTTTTCCTGTCTTGCATGTGTTTCTCATCACTGCGGTTTTTCTCTAGCATGTACACTAGGTATCTTATCTCGTCCACTTCTTCTAATTCTTGCTCTCCCCATTTCCATTTTCTTTGTCTCCTTTTATCCTTCTTTTTTCGAAAACTACTATCTTGGTCTTTTCCGTGCTCGGTTCTAACTCGGCTTTCTTTAAAAATTGTTTGAATCTCTTTAGCATATCTTTTAGCTCCTCTTCTCTATCTGCCATCGACACAATATCGTCTGAATATGTTAGTGACCATACCTTTCTTTCTCCTACCACTATGCCCCCAGCTTGTCCTTGCCTTAGTTCTTCTTCTAGTCTTGTTTGACTCCCCTCGCAGTCCAAAATTCCCTTGTGTCGCGGTTCTTGACTCTCACTACATTCCTTGTTTCTTCGTATATCGCTTTAATCCTTCGGGTTAGTTCTTCGCTAATCCCCATTTTCCTCATTTTCTCCTCCAGTTTCTCTCTGTTTAGTCTGTTGAACGCCGCTCTTAAGTCCGCAAAACAGGCATGTAATTTCCCTCTTTCTTTACCTAGCTGCTTGTATATGACGTGGTTTATCACAAAAACCGCATCGGTCACTCCTCTTCCTTTTCTGAATCCGAATCTTCCAGTTTTCTTTCAATCTCTGCCTTCAGTCGTTCGTCCAGTATCTCTGCATAGATCTTGTATGCTGTATCCATTAGCGTTACTCCTCTGTAGCTCTTCGCTACTCTCTTGTCCCCCTTCTTACATATCCGACGTATTACTCCTTTTTTCCAATCTTCTGGTATCCCCTCCCTATTTCCATATTCTCCTTAAGGGGGGGGGTAAGGTATTAAAATTTTTTTGTATTTTTTTAATTGAATGCATAATATCTTAAGAATATTGTATCAAAATTTCAAGTCGATTGGAGCAAAATTGACAAAGTTACGAGTATTTTCATACATGTCGGATTTTAATACCTACCCGACCCGAACGTGCTATTGATACCTGGCAGATGTTTCGCTCTCTATATAATACCTAATCTTACCCCCCAGATCCCGGTGCCCCTTTGAACACTATTTCTGTACATAATTTACGAGGTAACGCTGGAGAGTTTTTTCCAATTTGTTAATTATTTTTATTTTACAATAACAAATTATCCGATCTTTTCGCAAAAAATCGCATTTTTCCCTTCAAAGTGTTCCAAAAAAGTGAAAAATTGAAATTTCGAAAAATCCTCCCAGCGTTACCTGGAGAAAACTGCTTCCTAACAAATGAACTTTAATTTTTTGATTTCAGATGATACAGCACCAAGTTACGAGAGGCACCGCAATTCTACTTTTTTCCGAGACACGTCCGTGAAAATTTTATACAATATACTTCGAATGTCATACTTTAGTGTATTATTGGTTTTAATAAAGAGATTCTAACTGTGTCGTCACAAAAAATTCACAGAAACATGCCTTTTTTGTACGAATTAACCTTAGCCCCCCCTTAACTCCCATAATGCCACCCCCACTTCCTTCGGTGCATACTTTCGTACCTCATTTTCTAACCAGTTTTCCCCCGTTGCTTTCTTTTGCTTCTTCTCTTTCCTTTTCTTTTTTCCCTCTATGAGCGCTTCTCTGCTGCATTTTCCTTTCATAAACTTTGTCATCTCCCTTCTCATCACTCTTTTCCTTTCTTTTCACTCCTTGTTGTACCACGCTTTCTCTCCCATACCCCATTTCCTCATCTTCACTTTCTTCTTTGGCATTGCTTCGTTTATCTTCTTTTTGATTTCAGTCCACGTTTCCTCTACTGTTCTTCCCTTGGACTGCAGGTCCAGTCTTTACATTCCTCCAGGTATTTTTCCACACTTTCGCTTGTTCATTCCCTTTTCTCCTTCTCTTCTTCTAGCTTTTCCTGGTTTTTTTATAATTCTGCCCCCCCCATCCCTATTCAACGGCATGTAGTCCGACTATGTTCTTTTTTATACTGTTACGACCTTTCGCGGAGAGACGCGACCGCTAGGAAAACGCGTCAGCGAGAGGCGTAAATTCTCGCTACGATTCTGTTATTCGACGCCGCAAAATAGTCGTTCCCCTGTTTCGATTAAGATAACAGAGGTGGTTCAATGAAGTAACACTGTATTGACAGGTGAACATAAAATAATATATTTGACAATAATATGATGAATAAATTACACAAAGTTGACTCGACCTTACGATATCTCTCAATGAATTCGTTAAACTATATGATTTTGATTTTGCTCGTCAGAGCTCTCGATGTCTAATGCTTGGCTCGTCAGAAGGGATTGATTGCCTTTCGATCATTTCTTTGTCTTGTTTGGAAGACGACCCCCCATTATGCTCGCTTCACGCCACCGCTCGCGCCTATGATCACGTATGGTTCTTCTTGTGTCGAAAACGTTACGGACAAAAATCGACGTTTCTAGGGCTCGCTGCTTGGCGACAACTATGCGCCCGTCGATACATTGTATATGATCCGGCGGGCAGATGAGACGGTCAGCCTGCGACACTGTAGGACCGCGAGCGACGGTTAGAAAATACAGCCTGTGGTAAGCATCGTGGCGTAACACCTACTTTCATGTCGATTATTGATAAAGATTATTCGCCAGTGATACCATTTATATGTGTTCCCCCTTGTCTACGGGAATGTTAAACGTCTCTCCTTTCATACTACAAAAAAATTTTTTTTTTTTTTACGTGGAGGAAATCTTCATAGACACCTTACAACCCTGTGGGGACGGGCAGAAGGTAGTGCCGGATTCTTACCGGCTAAAACCTCCACGAACGGGACAGTGTACCAGTGCGAGTTTTTATCGTCGGGCCCCTGTGTGCTTAACACCAAGCACGTTTAAAAACCAAGTACTCCCAGAAAATACACCCAGAACACACGCAAGGGAAGGGCTGGCCACTTGCCTGTTTGTATATTCTAAGAGAAATTTTGGTTTTTCCGTCCCTTTTTAAAGAGCTGGAGAGGTCTCCTTATGCCGAGGATTCGAACTCGGGACGCGTCGTCTTCAGTTCTGAGCTTCAACGAACGTAGCTGGCTGCCCCGCCGAGCTTCTAGCTGCATGGAAAGTATTTGATTCTTAATGTGGCAATGTATATCATAGGAAGTATTCTAATTAGCCTCATGAAGGAAATGTACTTTTTTCATAGCCCTCTCAAAATACAAGGGGCAAAGGTAAATAATTCCCTTAATTAAAAGTATTATTATTAAATCTATTATAAAGCCCTCAATATATTTTTGCTGCTATTATATTTCTTGTAGTAAGAGTAGTGTTGAGAGGCAAGGAGAGGATCCTGGGTGCCCTGAAAGTTCGTCAAATAGTTTATTATAGCACCTTAAAGTCTATTTTTTCTTTTTAAAAAACACATTTTTGTAAACGCGTCAAAATTTTTAATTTCACACTATTTTCTACCTTCTTTTTAGTTCTGCAGTCTGCTACAAGTAGTATACCAATAACTAATTTTTTCTACGTTAGTTTTACTCATATTGTTAAGAACGATGTAAATAAAATAATAAGAAGAGCCTATCACCAGGGACGTTCGAACGTGTACGCAAATGAATGGTCAATAGCATGAAGATTTTTAATTAAACTCTTTGCATTAAATACTTTCACGTGACATCTCCTTTCTATCAGAAAAATTTGAATTGATACTAAATAAATGAGGTTTTAGAGTGGATATGATTCTGATGTAACTATTTTCATTCGTACAACTCATATGTTATTTGTAATTGTTTTTAAACTGATTTCGAAAGTTAATAAAAAGTTGTATACTTTCTTATTTTATTTTCTGATTTGAATTTCTACAAAATTGGTCAAAGGAATTATCTTCTTTGTCGGAACTGAAAGATTAAAATATAGCACTTGTCCATTTCTTAAAAATTAATTTACATACAAAATGTTACTCATACATACATATCTGTATTTATCATATTTCTTAATCATTTTACTATTTCGTTATGGTACATTTCAATTTTTGTATTAGACATCTTTAAATTAATTGCAAAATGCTATTACTAAAATATTCATTGCTGTTCTGCAGACATACTCAATTGTGATGCGAATAAAGCACGACTTGATCTTGTCTAATCTCTTTTTCACTCTTTCTTTCTACAAATTTAATATTTGCTCCATCCAACTTGGGTCTACTGATTCAGGTATCTACATTCCTTTTCCACAGCGGTCAAATGTATTGCTTTTGAGTTCCGATTATATTGTGACAGTTTACTTACCGTGAAGAAATATCAGGTCTCGTTCCGATAGCTATACATTGGGTTGGCAATTAAGTCATTGCAGATTTTGTCATTAGGTGGTATTGACAAAATCAGCAATCATTTAGTTGCCAATGCAGTAGATCAGTGGTCTCAGTAACTGTTGTTATTCGGTCTTATCCGGTGTCAGGACCGGTACACTTCAAAACTAACTTTTATATTTAAGAAATTATTTTTTTCCGATTCGGTTAACTCAAAGTGCTATCTCAATTTTGATGCGAGTTCTTCAACTATCTTATCATTTGTTGCTATAAAAAGTCAGCTACGTATATTTCAACGATCGGTTGCTTCTGTCCCTTAATTTATATGCACACGATTCTCCTTCAAAGTGTGTTATATAATATCCAACGGTATCCAGATTAAGGCAATCCATATGTGCGTTTTTCTAGCTCGCATACTTTGTTACCGTCGGTTATAAATCCTAGTGGTTGTTCCATATATGCTATGTCCTTTGTATTTCTGTATAAGTATGACGATTTGACGTTGGATTGCTTGATTTTCATTCGATTAATCGCTGTTAGAGCCAGCATAGCCCTTGCTGTGTCCAATCGTTGACAGGAGCGAATGATTCCCCGTAACTTATTCCGATTTCTAGTTATTTCCTACTGCGAGTAATCGTGCTTTGTACTTTATATTTCCTTCCTGCGAATGTTTCTGACTGTACATCTATTTGCTTTCTATCGTTTCTATCTCTTTTTCGTGCTGCACTAATCTCCATATCGTGCTCTGTCTCATCGTGTTGAGACACGATCTCTGATTCTATCGCTGCCACATAGTTGTTTGGTAGTAATAACATTCGTTTATTCATTTCGCTTTTCTAATCTTTCGAAACGTCTTCTTCTCTTAAGTGCATTTCTCTTGCCATTAGCAACCTGTCATGCTTTTCTCGTGTGACTTTATTCAGCCATCCTCGTTTGGGTCCGCGTTTTATGTTTTCTTGAAACTCTTCTGCTTCTGGTTAATATTCTCTGTTCCCTGTATTACCTTCGTTAATTTGGCTTTTCATATTGTTGAGGTTTTATCTCGGAATAGAGAGAGCAAACGTGTGGATGAATGTATTGGGTTGGCAACCGAATATTATAGAATTTCTTTATTCAGAAATGTTAGAAATTGGGATTTCCAATGGTATACATCCTATGTAATAATTTATTGATAGATGGATTTATTACAATTGATTAAATAGAAAATCGATGATTATTTATTTATCATAACGTAGTATTGTAAATAATTATGATTAGTTTATTAATGATAAATGAATTAAACAGATGTCAATTAAAGAGAAAACAATGGTTATTAAGTATGAACTAATTGCAACAAACGTATAATAATTAAAACAACTAGATAATTAATTAACAAAGTTCGTCAACGCAAATTCAACTCTCTCTTAACAACGCTAACAACGCTATTTCGACAACATAATTCGCACTCTCTGACTTTTCAACTCATACTGCTGTTAATTCGTTTATCGTCCCCTAGCAGCCCCTTGCCGTTTGTCTTAGCCCCACTACGCACATGCTCGGCAATCGCTTGTTTGCAATCCGCACAACAACCCCAGGCCTCTCGTCCATGATACTACAATAATATGAAGAATGATTATTTAACGTGAACTTAATGCAGTAGTGTGATGTGACAACTGTCGAAGAACGACTCTTGACTCTTGACACTCCGGTGGCTAACCGAACATCAACGGCTGCGGTGCCGAAATATATTGATGGCCGTTAGGCCTATTGAAGTTTCCCACCTTTTCGGCTTGTCGGCATTTGCCCTTTGTCGTCGACATTGTCTATATGTCGGTAATCTCTCCCCGGTACTATAATAGAAACGAAAAAGCTGCTGAAAAGGGAATCGTTGTGTCAGGGCCGACGAGCGTGTAACATTAATCCACATCAGAGATCAGGCCGTACACCGAGGGCAAGATGGCAATAGCAAACTGCAGACGCAAGTATATTGCAATCAAAATCTTTTGTTTCTTTTCAAGCGAATGAAACTGTATTAAAATATATTGCGAGTAAATGTGTTCTGTATTTTAGTGCAGCGTGCAAAGTTTGAAAGGATATATTAATCCTTTTTTGTTCTTTATACAATTGATATACATCATAACACATTTGGATATTGATCAAAAATTCATTTTTGATTGAGAATAATCTCACCTAACGCATGGCATGCCCCTTTATATTTAACTTACTTTACTTTTCTTTTTTTGTTGTAAGGTGCTTTGCAATCTGAACACGCTTTTCCTGGAAAGAGTGCTAGACAGGGCCCTATTGTCTAAAGATGGAATTTCTGTAGCCGCACAGCCGCGCCTTACGCGGCTGCGTCTGAAATTCGCAGTCTGAGTCTTAAATCCGAATTGTATGGACAACATCGATCGCCTGTCTGCACCACTCTCATAGCAACACCAGCTGAAACACGCGCCCGACGCTTGTGTTGTTACATATAGCACAGACGACTATGCTAATATCATTGACAGCAATGCCGCTATTTTCCGACAAACGAGTTTTAGTGTTGCGTCGGGTGTTTAGATACTACGTAACTTTGTAACGATTTCGATGAACAACTGTGTAATGTGTACCTATTTTAGCGTTTATTCTCAAAACAGTTTTAATATAATAATAACCATATAGTAATATAATATAATAATAATAATAACATTATGGTGTGATATTGACTGAAATGCCGCTGTTCTTTCACTCGCGGGGAGACACGATCGTGTAGAAGCGCATCAACAGGAGTCGTAAATTCCTGTTACGATTGTTCAATCGACGCCGCGAGATGATCGATCCCCTATTGCGTTTAGGCTAATAGAGGTGGTTGATTGAAGTGCACACTGCTGTAACGGGTTTTCAGTTGTGTTTTATTGAGACACCGTGTATACACTGAGTGGTGAATTAACAGCAACCGGGATACGGTTGGACTCGGTTAGAACGTAAGATCAGGGGTGAGAGGGGGGAGCGTAAGCGCGAATCGTTGCTGCGAACTGAGACTTCCCGAGGTTGCTGACTGACTGACTGACTGGCTGCCTGATTCACTGACTGACCGCCTGACTGACTCCCTCTTAGTTTTCCCCGAAGGAAAGCTTGATGCCGATTGGTCGTGACCCCGCTAAAGAAGCAGGACATGAGGAACTTCTCACCAGTGTCCGGGGTGATTTTATTGCTGGGGAAAACCAGTCGTTTCTACCCTATGTTTATGTGTTGGGTTTTCTCGTTCG
This sequence comes from Bombus vancouverensis nearcticus, assembly GCF_051014615.1. Taxonomy (NCBI): domain Eukaryota; kingdom Metazoa; phylum Arthropoda; class Insecta; order Hymenoptera; family Apidae; genus Bombus; species Bombus vancouverensis. The sequence continues at coordinate 1,476,099 of NC_134928.1, read as the reverse complement.
GTGACTACCTGCCTTTTCCGAGCCTATAACAAACTCAAGGATTTTGCTAATCCGGACATAAACCGAAATGCTTCTAGACAACTAGATTGCTCGACACACATCTGGAAACAATTTAGCTAGAAGGTGACGTTTTATGGCCGGTCATTGAGTTTATTGGGGGTCTGGAAGCAGGTAGGTGGGCCGCTGGCCGCCAGGTAGCGTTGGCTGGGGTTCCGCTGCTCCATGCGACGCAACATCCTCCCCCCGTTGAGAGGGCACTGATCAAAATTTCATTAAAGGTGGAGTTAATTGGAGCAGCCGCCCGACTCCTTGTTGATTGCTGATTGTCCTTATTCTGCTTGATCGGGTTGGCTCGTTGGTAGGACGAGCTGTGTGGCACGTCGTTCCAAGATGCTGGTTGCCGTATGACTTGTGGTAGTCTGGATGAGGCCGTTGTCGCCAGGGTGACTTCGAAGATACGGTCGAAAGTCCGGTGCGTAGAGGATATGTTGTCTTCCTTGCGTTCTGGATCGCCGTGGTCATCTGCATTGCCTGGCGATTTTCTATTGCGGTTCGCGAACCAGGAAGTGTCGTGAAACAGCTCGGCCCATGAAGTATCGTGAGACACCTCGTCCCAGGAGGTGTCGTTGTACAGCTCGCCGATTCCACAAAGGCACGTGAAATGCGTGTGTGGTTGCACAATGAAGACGTGAAGGAGGTCTTCGGTGGATTGGGGGACAGGGCTCCCCCCGCTGACCCATTCGTATCGCGCCTTCTTGATGATGATTGATGGTTGGACCGGCGTGGTCCAGTTTTCTTGTAGGCTGCACTGACATCGACGAGTATGGTGTTTTGTTTCAGCCCATTCGTCGGTGTGCTCCATTTCGGCGATAATGTAGTAGGAGACGGCATGTCGGCTGGTAAGGTTTCATCCGTCTGTTGATCCAGAGACTCTTGAGCGGCTGTCTGATTCAAGGCGTCTGATGGCGTGGAATCAGATTGTTGCGATGCTGATGATGTGAGCGAGGTTGTCGTTGGGTCTCGGGTGGATGACACGTTGTGAGTGTCACGCGATGAGGTCCGCATGGGAAGCGTTTTCTGATTTAAGGCGTTTAGCAGCGTTGAATCAGATTGTTCATGTAGCGACGATGCTAGCGTGATTGTTGTCAAGTCGCGTTTAGGTGACACGTTGCGAGTGTGATGCGATGAGTTGCGAATAGGAAGAGTTTTCTGATTTAAGGCGCTCGGCAGCGTTGTATCAGATTGTTGAGATAATGAAGACGCGAACGTGGTTGTCGTCAAGGCGCGTGTAGGTGACACGCTGCTAGTATTGTGCAATGAATTGCGCGTGACTCGCGGCGAGGTCGGCGTTCGAGTCGATGCGATCTTCTCCGTCCGCGGAGTTTGAATAGCGTTGCGTGTTTTGTTTAAGTCCTTGTTACTTCCCTTATCCGTAGGCCCTCGTGGCAATGGCGAAGGTGGCGTCTTCGCATTATGTCCAGGAAAATGATTCTCCGGTAATTTAAGCGAAGCAGACTCGCGACCGGCAGCTGATCCGTCGTTTGTCGATTGTGACGTCGTAGTTAGTCGTAGGTTGCTCAGTTGAGTGATTACTCGGAGTTCTGATTTCTCGTACTCGTCGGCTATCTCGAGGCCGCGCTCGATCTCTTCCTCATCTATGCTTACAATCTCGTTTTGGATGGCGCGGAGCTCCGTCTCATATGTTTCCAGACGATTTTTGATTTGAATTAGCTCGTTCTCCGGTTCGTGGCGTGATGCAACCTTGGTCATGTGGCCCAAGTCCAGATACTCCTGAATGACCGCCCGATACGCTGTTTCGAACCGTTGATTTCGTCTGACTTGCTGCTGGAGAGAGGCGATTGCCATGGATGATCCGAGTGACGAGATTTTGTCGTTAAAGGGGAGTGCGACGATGTATCGCCCATCGCTGGTGCGTTGGACGTGATTTTGAAAATGCTCCTCACATCGTCGATCCGCCTCCGATAAGTGTTTTATCTGAGGTCCCTCGTCGAGTTCCCGAAAGCGGGTGAGGTCCGTCTCTAGTTCCGTTGTGGAGGCATGGAAGACCCTGGCAGGTCCTGGGGAAGGTGGGCTCCCCCCGATGACCCACCCGAATCGCGCTTTTTGCAGGCGCAGATCGGGGCCGGTTGATGGGTTATTTGGATGGTATGACGGAGCTTTCCTTGTGCGTGGGGGCGTGGTGGGAGGCGTCTGATTGCTCATTGGCGCGTCTGATCGATGTAGGAGCGTGTGATGGCGTTGATCACATATGCGGCAAGAGCCAGAGGTGCAGTGTTGCAATTTGTGTCCTGGTAGCAGGCAATTCGTACACGCTGAGATTTCCTCGGCGGCTAGAATCCGTTCGTCGATCGTCTTCGTCCTAAAGGTGTTGCAGCGCCAAATTTCGTGTGGTCCATGGCAGATTGGACAGAGTGGCGGTGATCGTGACGTGACAAATGCCTGCCCTCGTGGTGGGCGTGTCGTTCTTGCAGGTTCTATGACCTGACAGCGATCGTTCAAGAATTGCAAGAAGTCCGGGAACGTGGGGAATGGTGTGGACCTGATCTTTTCCTTCCATATTGAATCGGTTTCCCGATCAAGGTTGGCGGTACATAGGTGCAAAAGCAGGGCATCTGCGGTTGGTTGTCCGATGGCGGCCAAGGCTTTGTAATGAGCTTCCAACTTGGTCGTGTAGGACTGCAAATCGCGATGTGCTATCCGTGATGAGGAGGCTGCGTCAAATATCTCCTGCAAGTGTCTCTCGACAATTTTGGCTGGTCTGTTATACCGTCGTTCTAATATTTCCCAGGCGACTGCGTAGTTAGCTGCCGCATTGCTTAATGACGCGATCGCTAGAGCTGCCCCATGCTTTAGGCAAGAACGGAGATACATCAGTCGCTTGCAGTCGTCTATGCGGGGGTTATCGTGGACCGTGGAGCGAAATTGATCCGCGAACCCCGGCCAATCTTCGTAGGCTCCAGAAAAGGTGGGTAGCTGAATTCTAGGCAAATCGACGGGTTCCGGCCATGACATGTCCGATGGCTTTGTTGCAAGATTTGTGGTGGTTGGTTCTGCTTGCTTGTTTGCCTTCTCAAGGATGGCGGACGCCTGTCCGGCGATGGTGTAGAACTTCTGTTGTAGGTCAATCCGGTCCTTCAGTGTTTGACCCTCGTCTCTGTCGTCTAATTCGCATTGGCTCTTTTTGAACGATGCAAACTCTCCCTCTAAGTCTTGCAAATTACGCTGAATAGCATGCACGGGTGTCCCTTCCTCGTGATTGTTGAGCAATGTGCGAAACGCTTCTAATTCTTGTCTGAATCCTTCGCGTTTCCGCAGCAATTGCCGGACGCGTTCTTCCTGAGGGGGAGCCATGAGGGATTTCGACAATTTGAGCGAGCTTACCTTGATGTTGCGTGGTAACTGGGGTGCACTCTTTCACTGACACGTATCCGGCTCGAAGGACCAAAATGTTCTTTCACTCGCGGGGAGACACGATCGTGTAGAAGCGCATCAACAGGAGTCGTAAATTCCTGTTACGATTGTTCAATCGACGCCGCGAGATGATCGATCCCCTATTGCGTTTAGGCTAATAGAGGTGGTTGATTGAAGTGCACACTGCTGTAACGGGTTTTCAGTTGTGTTTTATTGAGACACCGTGTATACACTGAGTGGTGAATTAACAGCAACCGGGATACGGTTGGACTCGGTTAGAACGTAAGATCAGGGGATGAGAGGGCGAGAGCGTAAGCGCGAATCGTTGCTGCGAACTGAGACTTCCCGAGGTTGCTGACTGACTGACTGACTGGCTGCCTGATTCACTGACTGACCGCCTGACTGACTCCCTCTTAGTTTTCCCCGAAGGAAAGCTTGATGCCGATTGGTCGTGACCCCGCTAAAGAAGCAGGACATGAGGAACTTCTCACCAGTGTCCGGGGTGATTTTATTGCTGGGGAAAACCAGTCGTTTCTACCCTATGTTTATGTGTTGGGTTTTCTCGTTCGGTGACTACCTGCCTTTTCCGAGCCTATAACAAACTCAAGGATTTTGCTAATCCGGACATAAACCGAAATGCTTCTAGACAACTAGATTGCTCGACACACATCTGGAAACAATTTAGCTAGAAGGTGACGTTTTATGGCCGGTCATTGAGTTTATTGGGGGTCTGGAAGCAGGTAGGTGGGCCGCTGGCCGCCAGATAGCGTTGGCTGGGGTTCCGCTGCTCCATGCGACGCAACAGCCGCAGATCAATAAAATATTAGTTATAATGAATCCAAACCAATGGCTTTAAAATTACTGTACTCACAGATTATTAGAAAAGATAGAACAGATTAAAGAAAATTATGCTGATGAAATAAAATAAGTAAAGGAGATAAAGAAACATCAAATAAAATAAAAGAATATAAAGTAATATATGGTCATATAAATAAAGTAAAACAAAATAATTAACGGACCAATTTACAAATAGAAACTTTTTACAAGCATAGGTAACATTATGTCTAATTAAATTATAAACAGTTTACGATATTATCGCTACTCGTGTAACACTTTTAATTTCATCATTCAAAGGAATACGTTTACTGAAGTTGATTCAGAATGTCAGTAGGCGCCACCTTCTAACCACCGCTATGTATCCAAGTTTTGCCTATGATTATATTGTTCAAGTCTGGAATTTGGTAATTAATAGTGTAAATTTACTCAGTAATACTGTGTTGTATATCAAATTGTTTTATCTATTTCGTTTTTGATTACATGATGTCAATGGATCAAACATCTAGATTCGCGTCTAATATATTGTTCGAAATGCAATGCTCGAAAGGATGTAGCTGTAAAGATCATTTGCCACAAGAAAAGGTTAACAGATAACCTGTGTTATCCAGAAGGATAGCGGAAGCCGTTCGCGGTCCCTCCAAAAAGATCTGATAAGTCCCGCCGAAAGGCGACAGTGCCTTACCATTTGTATGTGTGTTCCAATCTTGTCTACGGGAGTGTTAAACGTCTCTTCTTTCATACTCAAAAAAAAATTTTTTTTTTTTTACGTGGAGGAAATCTTCATAGACACCTTACCACCCGTGGAGACGGGCAGAAGGTAGTGCCGGATTTTTACCGGCTAAAACCTCCACGGGCGGGACGACGGTGGACCAGTGTTGTGCGAGTTGATCGTCGGGCCCCTGTGTGCTTAACACCAAGCACGTTTACCAAGTACACCCAGAATGTACATTCCAGAGAACACGCAAGGGAGAGGCTGCCTGTTGTATATTTCTTTTAAATAGAAACCTTCTCGCCCTGTGCTATTTTTGTGCCTCCTTTGTATGCCGAGGATTCGAACTCGCGACGCGTCGTCTTCAGTTCTGGGCCTTAACTAGCGTCGCTGGATGCCCCGCCGAGCTTCTAGGTGATTGGAAAGTATTTGATTCTTAATGTGGCATTGTATATCATAGGAAGTATTCTAATTAGCCTCTTGAATGAAATGTACTTTTTTCATAGCCCTCTCAAAATATAAAGGGTAAAGGTAAATAATTCCCTTAATTAAATCATTATTATTAAATCTATTATGAAGCTCTTAATAATATATTTTTCCTACTATTATAATTCTTGTAGTAACAGATGGCCATTCTAAAGGAATTCCTGTCTCTTCTAATGCGCTTATTTTCGAGATGCCTAGCCTTGCGTTTTCCATTGCACTGGCAGAGATTTTATAACATATGGGATTAGCATAATTTATAAATAGGTCTAATTAATAATTTGAAACAGAAGATTTAGATTTAACCTCAGATTGAACCTCAAGATTTAGATTTAGATTATTAGAAAAATATATAATAATTGAATCCTTTTTTGGTTTTCTGTTGTGATCAAGAATTACGAGGTGGATAATTTTTCTTTTTACTTTGAAAAAAATTTGTTTCTGTTCGTTAAATATATATAAAATCATACCTCAAAATTCAACAAATTCGTTTCTTTCTTTCTCTTCTAAAAAAAAATTACAAAAAGACGCTTTTTTAGAACATTCTAATTCAGGACACTCCCTTAATCGTTTTACTTACTTGTCATATTGTATCCCGGTGCTTTTTGAGGGTTAAAATGCTAATAGATCATTTCTTTGGCCTCTGAGTTTGTAAATGGTTTTATAAGAAAAGATATCTAGAAAGGTGATTTACAGAAATTTCATGTATTATCACAAATATGATTTATAGATATACAAATATTTCTGCTTCATTGGTAGAAGAAAGTGTTTTTTTTTATTATTATTTAATTTGTACTTTGCAATTTGTCCAGCTAGACATTTGGTAAATTTTTCTAGCTTTATTGCTAAATAATATGTGGATGGTTACGCCCATCGGAATACCATCTTTCAGTTTGTTTATTTTATTTCTTTAGTGAGGTCACTGAGGTGTTTTCTCTTTAGTCTTCTTTTTATGAGCTCTTTCCTTATATTTCTTTGCGTACCTGCCGATAATTTCAGTAATGATGGCACGATGAACCGAGTAGTATCGTGCTTTTGTATCAGAAACGTTTTTTAAAAATAGTGAATCAGTTATTAGAACAAAGTAATTATTTATTTATTTTATTTTATTTATTATTACTTAGTCCGCGCCTTTCGGCCTTGGTCGAGCTTTCGGTTTTACATCTCGTTTACCTATTACGCTTTTTACATTCTATCAGTCTCATGGCGTTATCGCCTTATTGCCTCCTCCCTTATATCTATCTAATCTCTCTTTTCTTATATATCTACCTCCCCTCTTATCCACTCTGTTATATCACACTCCATTATATATTCTGTCTCTAAAACTATGGCAATTTTTGCGCTTTTGCCTCCTTGTTGTGCTTCCTTATTGTCGTTCCTCCTCGTCTTGTATCGCTCTTCTCTTCTCCATTATTGTTTTCAATTCTATTAGTCCTTCTCCAGCATCGTTTAGTGTTTTTTCCGTGTCCTTTGGTCCTCCCGTTACTTCGCATTCTTCTATTCCGTGCCTCAGGTCTTCTTCTTTCTTTTTACGTAGCCTGCATCTCTTTTCTCCCTCTTGTTTCCAGTATTCCCTTGCTTTGGTCTCGTTTCCACATCTGAATCCTGCTAATATTTTTCTGTCCTTCCACTTCATCCTCCCTTCTAAGTATTTTGGTAACTCTTCTGTGGCGATTTTTCTATATTGTCGAACAAAGTAATTATTTCGCATACATTTTTAAATTCCGCGCCACGACACTGTTCATTGCCGTAACTCCATCAAGTTACAGGTTCGGAATTTTTGGCACAGTGCTTCTGCATTAAACACGAAGCTACTCGCTGTTGCTCGTGCAATACGAATTGCAGAGGACATTGAAACTGTGAGAATAGCAATGCAACGAGATCAACGCTGTTCAACCAGGAGATACGCAAGCGCTTTATTTTCAAGTCGAAGTCTTCGTAGAATTTTGCACAAGGACCCTAACTTTCATCCATACAATATAGTTGTCGTCCAACAGCTAAATTTTTCTCAAGAGTTACTTGAAATTTTGACTGTAAATAGTGCGCTGAACTTTCTGCTTATGTCAGACCAGACTCATTTTGTATTATCTGGTTGTGTCAATAAATAAAATTTTCCTGAAAATCTTCACGAAGTTCAGGTTTTCACACCCAGAAAATTACCGTATGATATGGAGCAGCATTGTTTGGTACCGTTGCCTCTTCTTTGAGGACAGGCTATGCTGTTACGGTGACATAAGACCGCTATGTGAAAATTCTGTGTAATTCTTTGGAACCACAATTGCATCGACTTGAACACTGTATGGTCCCATTAGGATAATAGGTCGAAAAGTTCCTTTCGTTTTATAAGGAAATAATGGATGCACAGCGTTTTCCGTTTTGTATTATTTTGTCGAATTACGTATGATTCATTTTGTTCCCAGCAAAATAAAGATCACAACGTTCGACAGATTAGGTTTCATGTTTATATAAAGATGCGTCGTTGTAAAAGACGTGTCTGGAAGAGAAAGACACTTTTCGGACAACCTAATACAACTTTGCACGTCACAATGGCAGTGTGTTGAATGTTTGCGCGTGGAATGTTTTCTGGACATTCGGTTTCATGGTACGACGATATTTCTTATTTCTCTTGATCGGCAAATTTGATTTATTGCGATTAGTGATAGTTGCCTCAAAAACCAAAAAACAAAGAGTGTGATCCTCCATTTGCCAATATTTAGGAATTGAAAGAAAAGATAAAATTGCAGCATTTCATAACGAAATGATCCAAAAGGTAATAGGAAATCTTTGGAATCAACTAGAATAATATTCGAGAGAGTCTTTTTCAAAAAATAAATTGGCATCTTTGTATTAACATAAAAGCTTCATAAGAAATTGAAATCTTAAAATTCTATTTCATTTGAAAAATCGTTCAGATTCCTGTGCCCTGCCATGTATAATCTGTGAAGTAAATATGTTCCCAACTTGCAATTTAAATTACCTAAAAAATAAAAACTCTAAGCTATCAAAGAAACAGTTTTGTTTATTTTGTTATATTTGTTTCAAACGATTAAGTTTAAGACATTTGAAAAACTAACGAAATAAATAGAAAATATGTTATATATAAATTATTAGAAAGAGGTTATATCATAATAATTTTCAAACCTTGTTCCATTATATTCAATGGCTTAAAAATTATACGGAAATGCCACTAAATTCTTCCATTCAATGTGCATTTTCATTGAGACTGTTGAGAAATTGTAATAAATATTCAATAATTATATGGACTAAAATAATAAATTCACACATGCTTCTTAAAATAAATAATTAAAAATTTGATTCCGTAGAAGATACAGACACGGAGTTTTGTCATTAATAAAATTTATTTAAATAATAATAGAAAATTATAGTACTTGTACGAATAATTAATCTGTTAAATTTATATATATTTGCAGATTGCATATAATGTGAACATACATACAAAATATTTAGATCTATTTATTCATAGAATTTTTTCATAAATAAATAATTATACTTACGCACACGAGGGACATTGCAAAAGCTCCTGAACCTCTTTAAAGAATGTAAGATGTTTCGTTTTAAAAGTTGTCTAAATCTTTCAAATCTAATACAGATAGACGATATAAAAGTATTTATTTAATATTTTTTCTTTCATATTTTTAATGAATTTAAACAACTGGTGTTAAGTAGTGATTCGATTCTTAAAATATTTAACCACTGCTGATCCCGCGGAAATTGGAAACTTATAAAATCTTATAGCTTACAAATCCATAAAGACTCGACGTATAAAAGTAAGGGCAATACCATATTATCACAATCTTTAGAAACAGAGAGTCGAATACTATGGTCAGATGGTAACGAAGAAACAGTGTTATTGTTGATAATAGATGTAGATATGATGAAAGCTGGAAAACACTTGAGATATTTTATCCAAACATGGTGCATCTAACGTGTATAATTGATGAAGTATATAGAGGTGCAGAAGAAGTACGTTTACATTTCCCATTAGTAAATAGTGTAGTACATTCTATTAATAAAGTAATTATAATAGCACCACTTTGGATCGAATGTTATCGTAGAGTGTATCGTAGAACATTCTATTACCACCTGAACCAATTTTAACGAGCTCAGATACTTGGCTCGAGACAGCTATATTTTATACCACACTGGTATTTGGAAAATATTAAAAATGTTGTTAAATTTTTCGACGCGGAATTAGTAATTAAAACAGCACAAGATCTTCTTCAGAATGAATTGCTAATTCAAAATCTAATGTTTATCAAAACCCACTTTGGGATTTTCTCGGATAATATATAGAAACTAGAAACAATTGCAATGTCTTTCACTGAATCGGTGAAAGTAACGACTGACACTGATAAATATTTTAGGAGCATTCCTGGAACTTGTGCAGCCAAAATTGTATCAAAGTGGAATGCAGTTTTAGCAAGACATACCAGATTCTAAATAATCTAGAAAGTTAATGAAATTTTTCGAGGTCAGTCAGTTGAAGAATTGGATGAGGTTAAAGTATGCTACTGCAGCAAATTTAAATATGTCTCGATTACGTCTTGTGACGATGAACGCTCATTCTCAGCTTATAAGTTGATCTTAAGCGATAAACGTTATCAATTAATGCTCCATAATCTTGAAAAAATACTCGTAACTTATTGTAATTTAAATTGTAATTATTAATTATTACATTTAAATAATAAAATATTTATTAAATAATAACATTTTCTGTATATGTTGCATATATTTGTCGGGTTAACATTAGAATTTAAGGCGCGTAACGATTCAACGTTTGAGTTAGCCATCGTTTTACGAGACAGAAGTTATATTTACGCGAATATACAAGATTTTACAAAATATTATGAATATTGAGTTTAATGAATGATAAGATTAACAGACGATAAGTTTAACTAATAATTAGATTAAAGAATAATAAGTTTAACGAATAATAAGAGTAACGAATAATATGTCTTACGAATAATAAATTTAACGAATAATGAGATTAACGATTAATAGGTTTTACGAGTAATGAATTTAATTAACGCTATTAACAATGTTCCGGGGTTCAAACGAATCCACGGTCACCGGGATAAGTCTTTACTATGCGTAGAATAATTTTAAACACAAAAATACGATTGCTGAGACACTCGGTAAATTGCTCGATGTATCACTTTCCAAGGCGATCACACGAATGAATATCTGATGAAAATCTTTTTCGCTATACGACTGCATTTGTTTGTTATATGCTCGCTGGAGGCATCGAGAAAGTTCCAATCGTTGTTGCTAGGCAATTTCTGTCAAAAGTTTGTTGTATACTCTTTGGAAACATCGAGAAAGATCCAAACGCCGTTGCTAGGCAGTTTCTGTCTGGAGATTGATTCCTAATACAACGTGTGTCCCATTATATCGACATCTCTAAAGTACAATTCTATGTGATTTCTAGGGAGAACAATACAACCGATCCACACCTTCGTCAGGCAAAACGTTTATCCCGTGATCATGGCTACGTTCGGCGACCAGTTGTCACCTCGAACCCACTTTCGCTTTCACAAATATCAAACAATTACAAATGACAATTGCTTAATTACAGTTATGATAAAATCTAGGCTAAAGCATTAGAAGGCTTCCTCAAAATTGCAAAGGGAAGGCTCCGGTTTTCCTTTCATCTCCGACATATATATACTATACGTAAGTTCATCAATTTTCAATATATAGCCATAAGATTTGTTTTCTTATATCTCAGAATATACGATTTGTACAAAGCGATAAGTATGCTCTAAAGTCCTTCCTTTGAGTTCCACTTCACAACTATTAATACATAGTAACCTATTAACGAATTCTATTTAACATTTTTATTCCACATGTCTGTTGTAAATTACATATATATAATATATATAGAGTTATTGATTATATATATTATATAGTTAAATGACGCGTCGAACCATATATATTATATAATTGTTGATATACATGTACAGAAAAGACCGTTAGCGGCAGCGTTATAATCGCTATAATCGTAATTATTATTAGAGTCACACCATATAGTTATCTATACACATATTACTGTATCTAAGTATCTAATCTTTCTATTTTTATTTCCTATCCTTCATCCGTATGTATTAAACGTCGTTAAATACATTTCAGAGTTTATTGTACAAAAACGTACATCTTCCTTCCATCCGCAATTATCATCGCGATATCACCTTTTTACTGCATCAGGCAATGGATATAATTTTTAACTTCCACAGTGCATTGATTTTAAGTCAAACGCCAACGATCGATTGATTTTTTGTCTACACATACACGATGGAAACGTGGAAAAATCTGCACATCTTTTATTCTATCTCCTCCTCTGCTTTGACAGTTAAAACTATTCCGTTGCGTTTCAATTTTTTAAAAATGTAACTGGTGTCCGATATTAAGCGCCGTCCAACATTATGGAAAACTCCCTCTAAATGATGTCAAGTGTACATCTTTGTTGTGCTTGCATCGTTTTCATAACTGACATGGGGTCCAATCTCTCGCCAATCGCTAGTCGCAGCATACGACGGGGGCCTCCCACGCCGCACAAAACTCTAGTGTATGCTGGGCCGTGTCCTCGCACTCTCCGCAGTGGTGACAAGTGTTCGTCACCTCTCTTCCGATTTTCTACAGGTATTCCCCGAATACTCCATGTCCTGTGAGCGCCTGCGTCATCCGGAAGGATAGCGGAATTCTAAAAAAACTCCGCGGTCATTCCAAAAAAATTCGGTAAGTGCCGCCGAAAGGCGACAGTGCCTTACCTTATATATGTGTTCCATCCTTGTCTAGGGGAGTGCTAAACGTCTCTTTTTTCATACTGTAGAAAAAAAATTTTTTTTTTTTTTTTTACGTGGAGGAAATCTTCATAGACACCATACCCACCCCCTGTGGGCCGGAAACACAGGACGGTGGAAGGTAGTGCCGGATTCTTACCGGCTAAAACCTCCACTACGGGGCGTAACCAGCTGCAAGTCGATCGTCGGGGGCGCCCCTGCTGTGTGCTTAATAACACCAAGCACACCTTTACCAAGCACTCCCAGAAGGTACACCCACAACAGCGCAAGGGAGATGGGCGGGCTGGGCGCTTGCCTGTTGTATATTACCTTTCAGAGAGATTTTGGATTTTCCATCCTTTACCAAATATACTTTGCAGGCCGAGGATTCGAACTCGCGACGCGTCGTCTTCGGTTGTGAGCCTTAACGAGCGTAGCCGGCTGCCCCGCTGAGATTTTAGCTGTTTGGAAAGTATTTGATTCATATAGCTCGACAAAACTGGCCCAAGCGATAGGTAAACAAACCAGACTGAGCTCAAGAAGAGTCACAATACAAGCCGAAATACAAATACCTATGATATAGTCAGTTTTACGCGACAGTGCTGTTGTGGAAGTAAACTCTAATCCTTTTTCCTTTTATGGATATGATAAATATATTACATTTTGAAATAGATGACGGTTTCAAAATTATATTTCATGAATAAACAATACTTCAATAGAAATTCAAGAGTCTTCAAATGTGATTTTATCCGAAGCAATGTAATAATGTAATAATACTACGCCTATAAGTAAATAGTAAAAAGTAAATAGTAAAAAGTAAAGTAAAATAAACTCTAAAAAAACCTCCATGGTATGATATTTCCTAAAACACTCTGGCAGATGTAAAGCTATCTGTTCACGACCGTGGCTCGTGATATTCATGTTTGGGCCAAAATCTTCATCGCGAGTCTCACTCGTTAAAGCACGGGAAGGGGTTAATGTGACAATGTATATCATAGTAAGTATTCTAATTGCTTTAGAAGAAAGTTCCTTAATGATTTTACTGTTTGTTAAATCAAAATCGAGAATGTTCTGGCTCAATTTTAATTTCAGGATAGTAGCTCAAGTAGCTATAAGGAATGTTTGAAGCGATATTTCATCATTAAATTGAAACATATTATGGAATCATGTTTTTTTCTAAGAGACTTCATAGCTCATAATAATTTAGTTATATATGTCGGAGATGAAAGAACACCGGAGCCTTTGGAATTTTGGATAACCCCGCAACATTGTAACCTAGAGTCTACTATAGCGGTAATTAAACAATTGTAGTTATTCAATCCGATTGTAATTGTTCGACATTAGTGATAGTGAGCTCTGGCTCGAGGCGACAGTCAGTCGCCGAACGTAGCCGCGGTCACGGGATGAACGCTTTGTCTAACAAAGGTATGGAGTAATTCTATAGCTCTCCTTAAAAGAAATATTCCTGGCGACACGCGACAGTAAACATTCCAACGGTTTCTGTCCCGTGGCTCGCTACACGCAGACCCTATTCTTCGAGTAAGATGATTGCCAGATGTCGATGCGTCTCCGCAGTACATGTTCAGCTAGCTCGAGGGCCCGTTATAAATCTTAAGATTTAGTCAACTAAAGTCCTTCAAACAGACAAACAGTCTTTGTCCCAACTACGGGAAAATAGGGGAGATCTATTCTTCAACGAGCGGCGTCTCCCACTAGCAACTTTCCCTCGAGGACGGCTAGCATCTTTTTCTAACCACCGGTATAGAGATTGACCAATTAGCGGCAACGCCAATTTCCCTTACTTTCTGAACGAAGGCTTTTCTCGACGAATCCGATGATCTCGTGTCCTTAGACACACCCCAATATAGTTTTCCTCTGTGGCATCATCGGTACGGGAAAGTCATTCTCGCTCGCGATCTCATTGATTAAAGAGTAACATCTTCGCGATCAGTGGTTATTTCACGTTTTAACCAGACTTAGACTTTGTGAGTATGTTCTTTTGTCATCCCGTTGGCCGCGAATTCGTTATTGAGCCCGAGACCATCGTCACTAGTGTCGCGAGTGCCAAACCGCCGTGATCAGTTATCAAGACTGTAATAATTCTATCATTGCAATAAACTACGCCTGTGTGTACCGTACCAATGGCTAATTCTCGAGAAGATTCATTTGACGCCCACAACCCTACTCCCAGTGCAAATCCGACATATATATAACTAAATATATATATACGTTAAGTTAAAATATATATTAAGTTAAAAAATACACTAAATTCTTCCAGAAACCATTTTCAGTATTAACGTTATGACGAATTTTTATAATTTTTAATACGTACATTTTTCACGTATTTTACGTATTTTCTAGTAATTCATTAGAAAGACCTTAAGGCTCCCTACTCGAGGAAACGATCAGTTCATCTTCTAATGGAGCGTATCAAATATAGGAGTGCCGCCCAATAGAGCGATAGGACGTGATATTTAATCCATTTGCGCCTATAAACGTAAAGCAACATTCATCGTTGTAACTATGCTTGTGCACATGTTAAACATTGCATCCCTTTGTTGAGTTGCTAAGAAAGTAACAGATTTTTAAAAATTTCAATTTTTAGACATTTTTAAAAAATAACTAAAAATGTCTCCTTTCTTAAGGATCATAGTTATCCAATAAAATTACACTATTAAACAGAAATAAGTCATAACTTAAGATAGCAAATACTTTAGTTCCATTCTTTAAGCGTTATTTTGAAAACTATGAATTTGCATGAATATCCACTCTGTGTTTATACATTTTCTAGCAACATTCTTTCAAAAAATCTATGTTATGTATTTAAAGATGAAAAGATTCTATGAACCAAGGAAAAGGAAATCAGAAAAGAGCCAAGTTTTTATTTCGTATTTTTATAAATTATTTCTTTAAGAGAAAGAAAGTGAAAAATGTGTTAAAGAATAGAAGAAGAATTTTGAAAGTAGATTTTAAAAGATAAATAGACCAAAGAATACAAAATCAGTGCACTGAAATCGGAAAATATAAACAAATAAGCTGTCTGCGTAGTTTGCTTAGGGATCATTGATTAATATTGGGTTCAATGGTTACGATAGAATGACTTCTCGAGGTTTGTGTCGACGTTTTTAGTGTTTTCGGTGACTATATTCATGATCGTTGTAAATTATTTTGAAGCTGCCCTGCGTTACTTATTTTCGCTATGTCCGATATTAGGTGCCATTCTATGTTCTTTTAAAATCAATAACCAACGTTTAATGTTAGTTTAATCTAAATATTACGACAATTTTATTTATCTTATTTCTTTACTTTGATTTCTACTTAGTTGACCTGTAATTAATGCAAAATAAACAAAAACATGACATTATTTCTTTTGTGTATCTAAGGAAAACCATAAGTGTCCACTAATAGGGAAACTCCCCCTAGACCGATTTCATTGCTCCCAACAATGTCCAAAAAACTTATAAAAAGTTGTGAAGTTATTGAAAAAAGTATTTGAAAATGGGGTGGGAAAGATAATCACTGAAAGAAGTTTAATTCCATCGGATCAATTTGGCTTCAGGAATAAATACGCCACGAAAAAGTACATAAGGTAACAAACAAGATCATCAATGCACTGGAGCTGAAACAGTACTGCACTATTCTATTTTTGGATGTTGAAAAGCTATTTGACAAAGTATGATGTGGGGGACTTCTTGACAGAATTAAACAAAACTTCCCTATCGAGATACTTCTGTTTGTTAAATTATACTTTGAAAATAGAATATTCTTTGCTGAATATCAGAAACTCTTTCAGATTACATACTGTCAGTGCTGGCAATACTCAAGGTTATGTTTTCATATCTACATCGTATACTCTGTATGTATACAGCCGATATACTGGCCAGCTCTAAAAATACTTTATTTTAACGTTCGCGGATGATACTGTAATTCTAACCACCGAGCTAAGGTTGTATCGATATTATTGCAGTAACACATATGATTGCTGGAACTTTGGTTAAATCAGTGAAAAGAGGGTATACCGACAAATGTAATCACATCGCTTTCACGTTAAGGAAGGACGGCATACCTCCCACTTACAAAGAATTTTAGGCATGAAAATAACACGATATAAAATGGAATCCATAAATGTATATAAAAGAAATCATGTAAAATGATTTATTAAATATAATATGTTAAATATAACATTTCAACAAATAAAAAAAAAAACTTATGGCATTGATTTTGCTTTTTACGATATTTATGAACTTCTATTCTGAGTAATTCTTGTAAGGAATTTCTGTTTCTATAACGATTTCTATTTTGATTCTTATACACTTTGTTTCTAGATTAATTATTTACAAACCGTTATTATTTCCGAGACAGTTCTAGAATTATCTCTTGTATCGATTTTATAGTAATTGAAACATTACGTTTCTATAAAAACAGTTCATACACATATATCTTTTATTATTTAGTTTTATACTTTAGAGTGGAAAGTTATTTTGCCAAAGAACTAAATAAGGCATCGTATGTTTTACAAATTTACTCAGCATTTTATAAGAAAATCTAGTCCATGCATATACCTAGTGTATGTCTTTATCGTTGTTCGTTATTATTGGGTTGGCAACTAAGTGATTGCGGATTTCGTCAATGCCACCTAATGGCAAAATCCGCAATCACTTAGTTGCCAACCCAATATATGTTACACTTTACGAAAAGGAATATTCATATTTATAAATCATATAGAAATCATATTCATGATTATAGAGATGTGTATAATTTCATGTGCTAGACTAGATTGACCGCGTGGTAGCTATACATGTATGTGAATATGAGTGTGTGGAAGTATGTGTGTGCGCGGTGCCTCGTAAACAAAGGAATGTAAACTGTTCAGTTAAGTGTGGTATGGAAGAAGGTGGGACGCGTGCAAGTGTATATCGATGAATATCTTTGAAATCCTTTATCAAATAAATATATAACTATTTTAATATAAATTCTAAGTGTAAATTTAGTGTTCCTATAACATTATTTTGGCAATTAAGGTCCAAAATTCTCAACAATGATTTTTATATCTTATTAGTATGTCGGAGATAAGAGGACACCGGTGCCTTCTCTCTGAAACCTCGGGAAAATCCATAAAAACATTGTAATTAAAATCTACAGTTGTAACTAAACGATTTGCCGTCATTCTAACCAATTGTATTTGTTTGAGACTTGTGACAATGAGCTTGGGCTCAAGGCGACAATTAGTCGCCGAACGTAGCCGCGGTCAACGGGACGAACTCTCCATCTAACAAAGGCATTGAGTAATCCTATAGCTCTCCTTAAAAGAAAGATTTGTAGCGGCACGTGGCAGTAAACATTCCAACGGTTTCTGTCCCGTAGCTCGCCACACGCAGATCCTATTCTCCGGGCAGGATGTTTACCAGATGTCGACGCGTCTCCACAGTACGTGATCGGCTAGCCCGAAGACCGTCATAAACACTAATATCTAGTTACCTAAAATCCTTCAACAGATACACAGTCTTTGTCCCAGTTACGGGAAGACAGGAGAGACCTATTTTTCCACGAACGACGTCTCCCACTAGCAACCCTCCCTCATCCTTTTCTAACTACCGATATGGAGATTGGCCAATTAGCAGCAACGTCAATTTCCCTTACTTTCCGAACGTAAGATGTCCCCGACGAATCCGATGATCTCGTGTCCTTAGACACACCCCGTCATAGTCTTCCTCTGGGGTATCACCGGGATGGAAAGTCATTCTCTCTTGCGGTCTCATCGACAAAAAAGGATTAATTCCTTACGGTCAGCGAATATTAACACAGAATCCGACTTAGAATTTTGCGAGTGCGTACGACTACCGTCCCGTTGTCCGCGGATTCGTTATTGAACTTAGGATCATTGTCATTAGTCTCTCGAGTATCTAATAACCACGGTTACTTGTCCGGTTCTATGGTAATCGTATTTGCACTAGCCAATGTCTTCTCTATTGCATAACGACGACGTGTAATCCAAACGAAGATTCGCTTTACGCCCCTAACCCTAATTCTAATGTCAACCCGACAAGTATTTTATAACAGTAATAAGTAACTGAATTTATTAGAAATTTGTTTCGAAATATCAATTATACGTATTATCTTTATGTCAAATTTACTTTGTTTGTAAAAACAGAAGAAGAAGAGCAAGATCTACGACAAATGTCGATATGGATCAATGTGAGTTACTCGAAATACAGAAATGGAAAATCGATGACGAATATGTTTACTCATTTTGCATATGTTTCCTGTGTAGCTAAAGGTCGATAAAACCGTGCCGTGTTCGTTCCGTGTTCCGGCTATGCTCTGGATTAGGTTCCGTCTCTATAGTTCTAAATCAGAGTTGGGCAAAAAGTTAATATGGTTGATTAACGGTTATGACTAACGTAAATCAGAAATTTGATATGTATTGTGGTAGTTATAGTGATATTGGACAGTTTTTATAAAATCCACATTTGTTGAATAATTCAACGAAAAAATATTTACATAATAAATGAATATAAATTATGATCTTGGTGTGCGAGTGGGAGTACAGTACGCTTTTAATTTGGCTTTCATTAAAAATATTTCATCTGAGAGTCTATGCGCCTTCGGTTCCTTTTCTATCATTGCATAATGAAAGGATAATCTCTTCACGGCTGCTGGCGTTGGTAATGGCGTATTACATATAAGAAAAAAACGTTTCTTATCGACGGATTCTGATATGGAAGATATAAACCTTGCTGTTTTTCACATATCACATGTATTAGGTCGTCCGACAGGATTCTTTTGTTTTATGACGAAATAATAGACACACAACATTTTTCGTTTTATATTATTTTGTTGAATTTCGTACGATCCATTTTGTTCTGGTTGAGATAAACACCACGACATTTCACAGACTTAGTTTCACGTTTGTATGAAGGTGCATTGTTGTAAAAAACACGTTTACGAAAGAAAGACACTTTCCGGACAACCTAATATTATAGAATTTCTAACTCTGTCCTAGATGCAAGTAAAGTAATTTCATGGGAATTATTTCCAAAATCGAAGAACCCGTCACCAGACGAAGCTTCTTTTTGTTGTTCTGGATATTGACTTGGGCTGCTTCTTTAAAAGGTTGCATTAATCTTTCGCTTCGTGTAGATGACAAGCGAAGTTTTTTTTTTATTTATTTATTTAAATTTTACAATTTGTCCAGTAGGACATTTGGTAAAATATTATAGTGGTATACTAATATAACATGTGGGCGGCTACCCCCAGCGGGGTACCATCATCGTGTTTGCTGGGTTATGTCCTTTGTGAGATCTGTTGAGTGTTTCCTTTTTAATCTTCTTTTTATGCTTGATGTGTCGACCGTTTCCGCTGCCAGCCGGTTTGGGTGCGTTGCTATTCTTTCTCCGTACCTTCTTGCACTTTTGTTAATCTCCTCCTTGACCGTTGGTATTCCCAGGTCTTTCCGAATGTCCTCGTTTCTAACGTACCATGGCGCGCTTACTATTGTTCTGTGTATTTTGGATTGCATTGCCTCTATTTTGGTTATATGGCTCATTGCTGCTGTTCTTCATAGTGCTATTCCGTACGTCCAGATTGGTTTTATGACCATTTTATATATTTTTAGTTTGTTTTCTATGCTTCGTTTGGATTTTCCACTTGTTAGCCAGTACATTTGTCTCCTTGCCATCTGTACTTTGTCTATTGTTGCTTTAATATGCTGTTTCCATGTGAGTCGTGTATCTAAGTGGAGTCCTAGGTATTTGACTTGGCTTGTTTATATTATGTGTGTGCCGTTTAGTACAATATTTGGTGGTTTCTGTTTTCGCAGTGTGAATGTAATATGTTTGCATTTATCGGGCTTTGCTTTAATTTGTTTTGCTTGGGGCCACTTTTCTATTTTTGTGATATGTTCCTGTAGTAATGTAACTGCTGTTGCAGGGTTAGTGTGCCTGACTAGTACAGCTGTGTCATCCGCGAATGTCAGTATTTTGCTATTGTTAGTTGTTGGTATGTTGGCCGTGCATAATGTGTATAAAATTGGTCCTAGGACGCTTCCTTGCGGAACTCCTGCCTTGATTAAGAGAAGTGATCACCATCGCTGTTTAAATCGCCAAGATGAGAAAGCCGATGTTACACCTTTTTCAATTTTTCGAGTAGAAAGAGGTTAAAAATTCGTGAAATCTCACTTTTATATTGTTCGAAAGAGTTTCTGCAAATGGCTCATAATAAATCCGTTCAAAATTCATTATCGCTTTAAGTTTTGCATGTAGAGAAAAAAATGGTATGAAAATTCCGTAAGATGTATTACTTTCACATTGTAACATATTTAAAGCATAGCAGAAGATTTCCTATACTTTAAATGATTCTCTAGCTACTGAAAATCTTGATTGTTTAATTTTGCGAAGTTTATTACTTTTTCCATTTATTGCAATAATTTGTGACGAACCATACAAACTGTTCTAGTTTGCTCAGGTCTGGTCAGAGTATGGCACAAAATATCCTGAATTGTTTTTGTAGTTTTTTGGCTGTGCTGTCACTTTCCATAAATAGTGACATTTCTGTATAACTTTACTATATGCAGTTGCTAATTGTGTCAGTTCTCATAAAATTCTGTTACCATTGTCTGAAACGCATAAACGCAATGTATGTGAGCAGCAATAAGATCCGTTTCATTAACACTAGAACTACCACACCAGTCAAATTGACTGGTTTTATAACGTCATTTAAAAATTCCTACTTTGTGTTATATTTTTTTTCCGCAATGATGTAATGACTCTCGCAACGATAACTAAAAGAATAATATAATGAATTTTATTTTGTTTTTTATGTATCCAAACTCAAAATAATTTTGTATCAAGGCTACGTATACCAATAGCAGTCAAAATGACTGCTACTTGTCAAAGCGTGAAAGAGTCCTGCAATCTGTTTATCGAACTCCAATTAGCTAGTTTCCTCGTTTCCTACAACTTCCCACACGTTTTTCAAATTTTTACCGCGTATCATTCGATATGATGATATCAGTTATCAGGAAAATTTCAGATTGATCGCTAGATGCTAACGCTAGAAATACCACAAGCAGTCAAAATGACTGGTTCGACAATTTTATAAATGTGTCAACTATCGTTTAGAGATTATGGTCCCAAATGGATCAATAATACCAAAAATCTACTACATAACATGGAATTCCTTCTGTAAGAAAGTAATAAATCAATAAATATAAAAATATTCTATTATTACTTATTTTTTAAAGACTAGTCATTTTCACTCGTTTTGGTAGAAATAGCTTCGTGTTAACTATCGGTAGTTCTAGTGTTAAACGTTCGTTCGCAATTATTTATGCATTTTACGTTTACTCCAAATAATTGGAAGGCTTCTCCAAAATTGCTTGTATTATCTATAGCCGTTGCAACAATTTTGTCTTCAGCAATATCATACGTATCGTACATACTATATCATACTGTTACGACCGATCGCGGAGAGACGCGGTCGCGAGGAAAACGCGTCAGCGAGAGGCGTAAATTCTCGCTACGATTCGGTGAATCGACGCCGCGAAGTAGTCGTTCCCCTGTTTCGGTTAAGATAACAGAGGTGGTTGAATGAATATGACACAGTATAGTAAGTTATATTTCACCGTTTATTCCACAACTTATAACGAGGATAGTTACACTGGTGCGTATGTACGAGATGAGTGAGTGACTGATCTGCGGGTGTGTATACCCGCTCGAAGGATGTTGACCGTTCGAAGGATGTAGAATCAGTGTTTCTTGGGAGACGATGCTGTCTCGGAGGAAGGCTAAGGATCAGTCTCCAGCGCACGGGACCATCGGATTTGTTGGTGACGATTTTGGCTAAGAGAGTGAGGGAAATAGGCTTCGTTGTTAATTGGTTAAACGAAGGTTGGTGGATTAGGAAGGGTCTTAGCTGCCCTTGATAGAAAGTTGTTATTAGGAAGCATCGTACGTGGAAAAACCCAACTTTCCCTTGCCAAGCCGTAGTAAACAATAGTCTTTAGAAACTGATTTAGAAAAGGACATTTGTTGGGTCTGAAGGACCTTAACGAGCAAATTACTCGGGTTTATAACGGGTACTTAGGCTATTGAGGGTACGCCGTACGGAAGAGCGGACATCTGGTGTCCGTCTGGCCCGCGGTGTGTGACCTGGGCCAGGCAGAGAGTCGCGCGGCGTAACATCCTCCCCCCGTTGAGAGGGTACCGATCAAAATTTCATTAAAGGTGGAGTTAATTGGAGCAGCCGCCCGACTCCTTGTTGATTGCTGATTGTCCTTATTCTGCGTGATCGGGTTGGCTCGTTGGTAGGACGCGCTGCGTGGCACGTCGTTCCAAGATGCTCGTTGCCGTATGACTTGTGGTAGTCTGGATGAGGCCGTTGTCGCCAGGGTGACTTCGAAGATACGGTCGAAGGCCCGTTGCCTGGATGGCACGTTGTCCCCTTTGTAGTCTGGATCGCCGTCTTCCTCGCCGATGCCGAGCGATTTCCAGGTGAAATTCACGACCCAAGAAGTGTCGTAAATCTTGCTTCTGGAAGTGTCGTTAAACACCTCGGCCCAGGAGGTATCGTCGAAGGGAACGTCGGTGCTGCTTGGTGAAGAGTCATCAAGCGCGGTGCGGCGGTTTGAGGTTGCCTGGGAGGCTGGATTCCCCCCGATGACCAGCTCGAATCGCATTCTCTTAGTAATGACCCTCGGTGGAGAATGACCGTTGGATGTCGTGACCGTGGCTTGCCGTGTGCACGGTAGCGTTCCTTATGATTCCCTCAGCTTCTGAAGTGGTGCTTGATCGGGTGGATACGCTGCCAACTGGATGCCGGCATGGTAAAGCTGTCCTGAAATCACGCTCCCGTAAACTCGTTAGTGCATCACCTATTGGGAAGTGACCGGGAATGAGGATAGGGAGATCACTCGGATTGGGTGATACGGGATAGAGAATTTGAAGGGTTGAAAATCCCTTTTATCTGCTGGTCGTCGAGAAAACTTGTGCCCCTTCTCTTGGGTTCGTAGGGTCCGAATTTTCAGCAGCCCTCTGTTGGCCTTGACGGAGTTGAGGCCGTTGTCCGTGATGATTTTCGCGCAGTATCCTCGCCGAGCTGAATCGGCGTAGAGCGGCTAGGAATGCGCAGGTTTTTTTGTTTAATTCTTCCTCGTCTTCGATTGGTGTTTGGGCGATGAGCTTCGGTCGGTGCCTTTGTTCCACGATGCTCGAGATTCATGTGGAGGATGAGATTCTCGGTCTTTTGGAGTCGACTGGGTAGATCTCCGCGAAAATTCGGTTGTGCGTCTCGATCGATGTGTAAAGTGCTGTTGCGATGACCCAGGTGGAGACCGTCCCTTAGAGGATCGGTTGTGCGGCGAACGACCGCCCGACGATCGATCTCCAGACGACCGACCGCTCGTTGACCGACCGCTCGTTGACCCACCGCTTGAATACCGATCGCTTGAGGCCCGATCGCTTGAAATCCGTGGACTGACCTGAGTGAGCGCTCGGTGTAAATTTGTGTGATGGCGTTGCCCGCACATGTGACATGAACCGGATGTGCACTGAGTGAGTGAATGGCCTCTGCCTAAGCAATTTATACAGAGCGATGCCCGTTTTACAACTTCGAGGCGTTTTGTAGCCGATTTGGCCTTAAAAACCTTGCAATATCTGAGTTCGTGAGATCCTTTGCAGGTCGGACACATCCACATCCAATCTGTAATGTGTGTTCGTTCATGTCGTGCGTTTTGTCGGTGACGAGTGTGTTGGTAGGTACCCCCTTTTCCCATTGGTGTTGGAGCGTTCGTTTGATCGCCGTTTGTCCTTGTTTGCAAGAAGTCTATTAGGTGCTTGTATGACGGTAACTTCTTGTCTGGTAAGGTGCGTTGCCATTTGCGAATGATGGCTGGGGGTAACTTTGATGTAAGTAATTTGAGAAGAACGGTGTCGGATGTGATTGGGTCACCGAGGTTCTCTAACGCTTGGATGTTTATCTTGAACGTCTCGAGAAAGTCGTCTATGGCTTCGGGTGTCTCTTTAACTATTTTTGGATAGTCCAAAAGCAAGTCGAGGTGGCGCATGCAGATTTGACGGTGGCAGTCGAATTTTTCTTTGAGTACGTCAACGGCGATGGCATAGTTTGACTCGGTGATGGCTAGCGATTGTATACTTCGCGCGGCCCTCCCAGTCAAGGCTGATCGGAGGTGATAGAATTTTTGGACTGGTGTTAGTTGTTTGTTTTGATCTATCGTTGACGAGAAGGAATCGTAAAATGACTGCCAATTCTCGAGCGTACCATCAAATGTGGGTATTCGAATCTCCGGCAGTTTAAGCGAAGCAGACTCGCGACCGGCAGCTGATTCGTCGTTTGTCGATTGTGACGTCGCAATTAGTCGTAGGTTGCTCAGTTGAGTAGTTAATCGGAGTTCTAATTTCTCGTACTCGTCGCGCGGCGTAACACATACGTTTCTTGGATCAGTTAATTCTATCTGTACCGTGAACTCTACGGAATCTTCAACATGCTAATGCAATGGACTCTTTCTTTAGATTATTAATTCGTGCTATCATTCCAAAGAAACTTTTCTTTTCATTCGAACGTATGTTAACGATTGTGTATAAAAATTGCACGTTTCGTATATCATTAAAAAATCTTTTTTATTATTTATGTGTTCAATTCCAATTCGTCGACTAGGAGAAGAATGACTTAAAACGTGCAATCCACACGATGATGTTTATATTATTGAATATGATCAAAAAAGAGTCTTTCACGCATTCTAACGGAATCATTAGATGGACAAAATATAATATTTTACATATACATTTTATAACGTCATCTTCAAATTGCTCTTGCGCTATATATTACGGATTTTGTAATTACCTTCTCATGACAAAATCCGCAATCACTTAGTTGCCAACCCAATATATGAATTGCTTAATCCTCCCCCTAATAGTTTGAGGTTGAAAATTCTACTGTGCTTAAGTGACTATTGCTGTAACACTGTATCAGATAGAAATATTATAATAATCTAACATCGAGGAATTGGAACTGAAGCTTCATTTTAAATTAATCTCACACGAATACAATCAGTTTGCTATATAAATTCGTAATATTAATATCCGTTAATACAAATATCAAGTGTTTCATGATCGAAGACATTCGAGGTTGTAGAAATATCGAATTGTACGTAATATGCAAACAAACATATAAAATATCTGAGGTGATCGTCGGCGAAGGTGACCACAAGAAATACTATTGATTTTCAACAATAACGTTTATTAAACTCTTAACAAGAAGAGAGACTAGACAGAATAAAAAGGAGATACGTGAGATGGATTCTAGGCTTAGACACAACAACGCCGAATTACATTTTGAGAGAGGAGTGCAAGATAGAGGAAATAAGAGAAAAGGCACTGAAAAGAGCAGTAAGGTATGAGGAGAAAGCCTTAGAATCGAAGAAGGAATTAGTAAAGGAGTGTATAAAGGAGAGAGAAAGGAAGTGGGGAAAGGGCCAAGAAGGGAAAAGAGCAAGGAAAAGAAAGATGAGGTTACAGGAGGCGAGAGAGGGAAGGACACAAGTGGCGGCAGGAGATGGACAAGAAAGGATGACAGCAAACCAAATCATAGAAGAAAGAGGGAAGAGAGAAACAGAGGAGAGGGAGAAAAGGATAAGGGAATCTAAGTACAATAGATATTACAGAAATATAGCAAAAGAAGGGCTACCAAAATATCTAGAAGGAAAGATGAAATGGAAGTATAGTAGAAAGATTTAGATGTAGTAACGAAACCAGGGCAAGGGAACACTGGAAAGAGGAGGGAGAAAGAGGATTTGCAGATTATGCAAAAAAGGAGAGGAGGACTTATATACATATTAGAGGAATGTGAGATAACAGGAGGAGCAAGGAACATGGTAGAAACGCTAAATGAGACTGGAGAAGGACTGGCAGAACTGAAAGCGATAATAGAGGAGAGAAGAGCAGCAGAAGAGGGGAGGAACGACAGGGAGGGAGCACAACAAGGAAGCAAAAGCCAAAGACGGAAAGAGCACTTAGTTACAAGCGTTAGATATAAGTTAGAACATGGAGATAGATCAAGTAAGGTGCAATAGATAGGTATAAGCAGTTGTATATAATTATAGAAGAGCTAGTGTAAGAGATATATAAGTGATGTAAGGGCATTATATAAGAAATGTAAACCAAAAGTCGTCCAAAGCCGAAAGGTATGGACTAAGAATAAATAAATAAAACTCTTAACAATTAACAACAAATAACGATTAACCACGATTAACGATTGCGGCGGCACGTGTCACGGATCTTTTCAACGGCTTCGTGATACAAAGCGTTACGCCGTGAAAGCGCAACACCGACGTGCACAATGTGCCATCGATTTCTTCCGCCGAATTCTCGGAAGAGCATACGTGCGCCAGCCGCTGCGGCAGATCTAATGAACTCACGCTAGTGGGGATATCGATATCGATGGGCAACGAAGGGAAGAATCCGTTCGATCTGGAACAAAAAGGACATTCTACCCCGAACCACGAAGCGCGAATGGCGAAGAGAAACGACTCGGCTATTTTCAAGAGATCCATTAATCGCCGCTGTTGTTAATCGTCGTCAAGCGTCAATTGTTGTTAATCGTTAAGTGTTATTCATTGTTATCGAGTGATAGACGTTAATAAACCTTATTGGTTGAACATACTTGAGTGTACCTCCAGTACCTATTACACCATACACCTCAAATCAATAAAAAAAATGGAGTAATGGATAAAACAGTGCACAATTTTTCTCTACAATTGTTCCTTAACACCAGAACTATCGATAGTTAACACGAAGCTATTTCTACCAAAACCAGTGAAAATGAATGGTCTTTAAAAAACACGTAATAATAGAACAGTTTTATATTTATTGATTTATTACCTTCTTACAGAAGAAATTCCATGTTATGTAGTAGATTTTTGGTATTATTGATCCATCCGGGACCATAATCTCTAAACGAGAGTTGACACATTTATAAAATCGTCGAACCAGTCATTCTGACTGCTTGTGGTATTTCTAGCGTTAGCATCTAGCGATCGATCTGAAATTTTCCTGATAACTGATATCATCATATCGAATGATACGCGGTAAAAATTTGAAAAACGTGTGGGAAGTTGTAGGAAACGAGGAAACTGGTTAATTGAAGTTCGATAAACAGATTGCAGGACCCTTTCACGCTTTGACAAGTAGCAGTCATTTTAACTGCTATTGGTATACGTAGCCTTGATACAAAATTATTTTGAGTTTGGATACATAAAAAACAAAATAAAATTCATTATATTATTCTTTTAGTTATCGTTGCGAAAGTCATTACATCATTGCGGAAAGAAAATATAACATGAAGTAGGAATTCTAAAATAAAATTGTAAAACCAGTCAATTTCACTGGTGTGGTAGTTCTAGTGTTAACTTCAGCTAGGATAGAGTTTTAGTCCCTTTCGATTATTTTATTAGAATCATCTTGTCAATAAGATATCTGAAATAAAATAGTTGTTACGATGTTTAGAGGGCGAAGCAAATCTCTGCTTGAGTTCAATTTTCTTGATTACATTTACAAAAGTATGAATTTTCATAAAAATTCGCAGTCTCGTAGAAATGTAAACCCGGCTGAATAACATCGATATGCAAATGAGGTCAATCCTTATGAAAACATAAGAAGAAAATATAGAATCTTCGTTTTCGATAAAATCAAATTCAAAAATGTATCAAATATATATACTTAAATATTGTTAATTCCGGATTGGACGGGTGTAAATAATCGACAAGAAGTTATATAACATGTGAAAATAAGTCAAAAATGAAAAAAATACAATTTCTTTAAAAGACGCATAAATTCGGAAGTTTATCGTACTCGTATACTAGGACAATTTTTAATTAAATATATCCAAATCCTAATTTCATAAAAGTGAAGCCATTTTCGCAGATAAAGTAACTTCCTGCTGATTGTTTGTTCATACCCAGTCTATAATTAGCCACGTTCAAGTATACTTGACAAATTTTCAGACTCGCTTGCTTGGAAACTAAACCACGGACGAAAAATTTGTATCATATATTCTCTTACTATCTTTTCACATGGAACCATCCCATGGTCGTCTGTAAAGGTTATTCGACCGAATCCTGTGAACTGAACAAGATGCAAACGGTTCCCATACTATTGAACTTTAAAACAACTGATTTCAAGCTAATCGAACGATAAATCGTAACCGCGAGAATGCGATTAGGTCACATTGGTATTAGGGTACTTCGTCGAAGACAGCCCTTGGACCTTAAGGGAGTGCCCTGAATTACAACGTTCTAAAACAGCGTCTTTTTGTGATTTTTTTACAATGGAAAGAAAGAAATAAAGTTATTGAATTGTGTGGCATGCTTTTATATATATTTAACAAATACGAAAAAATTTTTTTTTAAATAAATAATGAATCCAATCCAATGGCTTTAAAATTAGTCTACTCACAGATTATAATTTCTTATATTTAATTACAATATTTGCATTGACTATTTTATGCTCTGTTAGGGCATACGAAAATTATGTTGATGAAATAAAATAAATAAATAGGATAAAAAAACATAAAATAATATAAAAGGAAATTAAGTAATATATGATAATATAAATAAAATAAAACAAAATAATTAACTAACCAATTTACAAATAGAAACTTTCAAAAAAATTCAAAGAAATATGTTTACTGAATTTGATCCAGAATGTCGGTAGGCGCCACTTTTTATCCATCAGTATGTATCCAAGTTTTGACTATGATTATATTGTTCAAGTTTGGAATTTGATAATTAGTAGTGTAAATTTTGTCAGTTGCATATAAAATTTTTTTATGTATTTCGTTTTTGATTACATGATGTCAATGGATCAAACATCTAGATTCGCGTCTAATATATCGTTCGAAATCCAATGCTCAAAAGGATGTAAAGATCATTTGTCACAAAAAATTTTGGTAAAGATTATTCGCCAGTGAGAAAAAATTATTGGTACCTGTGTTATCCGGAAGGATAGCGGAAGCCCTCCGCGGTCCTCCCAAAAAGATCTGGTAAGTGCCGCCGAAAGGCGACAGTGCCTTACCATTTATATGTATGTTCCACTCTTGTATACGAGAGTGTTAAACGTCTCTCCTTTCATACTACAAAAAAAATTTTTTTTTTTTTTTTACGTGGAGGAAATCTTCATAGACACCTTACTACCCTAAGTGTAGGTGGGCAGAAGATAGTGCCGGATTCTTACCGGCTAAAACCTCCACGGGCGGGACGACAGTGGACTAGTGTTGTGCGAGTTGATCGTCGAGGCGCTGTGTGCTTAACACCAAGCACGTTTAACCAAGTACTCCCAGAAAGTGCATCCATCAACACCACACGCAACGGAGGGGCTGGCCGCTTGCATGTGTAGTGTTCCTTTAATAAATGCTGTATGTTTCTTTTAATAAGAAACTTCCATTCTCTGGGAAGTGTTCGGCTGCTCCTCTGTATGCCGCGGATTCGAACTCGCGACGCACCGTCTCAGTGCAGGGCTTTAACGAGCGTAGCGCCTGCCCCGCCGAGCTTCTAGCTGATTGGAAAGTATTTGATTCTTAATGTGGCAATGTATATCATAGGAAGTGTTCTAATTAGCCTCTTGAGGGAGATGTACTTTTTTCATAGCCCTCTCAAAATATAAGGGGTAAAGGTAAATAATTCCCTTAATTAAATCATTATTATTAAATCTATTATAAAGCTCTTAATATATTTTTGCTGCTATTATATTTCTTGTAGTAAGAGTGTTGAGAGGCAAGGAGAGGATCCTGAGTGCCCTACGTAATGAGGAAAATTTAGTTTTGGGCCATGTGCAAAGGTAAGGTCAGAGTCTAACGGTTCACTGTCAGGTAGCGTGGAATGACGTGGATTTGGGTATGGCTGTTGTCACAGCATCGTCACCGAACTTCACTGGTTCATCGTCCTCAGATCAGTCAACATATCTTCGTTAGTTGTCATCCTTAGATAAGTCAACATCTTCTTGACTGATTTTCCATCTTTAGATCAGTCATCTGTTTAACTTATATCTATACGCACCTGGCATAACTTTCTATGTCGATAAAGTTGCTGCAATAAAGTATACGTTGTAACTTGTTATTCTCAGTGTTATAATCAATTCAACTACCTCTATTGGCCTAAACGAAATAGAGAATCGATCATTTCGTGACGTCGATTGTCTAATTGTAACGAGAATTTACGACTCCCGTTGGCGCGCTTCCTCGCGATCGCGTCTCCCCGCGAACGATCGATCAGTAACTATAAGATATAATTTATTATTATCTACAGTAAAACAATATTGCATTCAAAAAGATAATGTGACAATTTGTTTTAAATTCATTAATTCATATTTACTATACGACAGAAGTTAATTCAAAGCACAACTACCTTTGGAAATATTTAAATTTCTGCCATCGGTAGTTTTTGTTGCGGTAAATTTTTCATTAAAGAATATCATCTAATGCGATATATTTTAACTAAATTTAAACGTGTCTTCGCAAACCATGTACCTGTTAATAGTCTCTCTCCATGTGTTTATATGACATAAATATTAATACAGTGAATTATAAATATTACATTGTCCGAAAAGTTTCTTTCGTTTTATAAGGAAATAATAGAGCCACAACATTTTTTGCTTTGTATTTATTTATTGAATTACGTATAAATGATGTATGTTCTAACAGAACAAAATGAATTTTAATTTATATGTAAAAATTCGTAATTCCCTCCTTTCCAATATGTCACATTAATAACTTAATTATTGTATTTGTCGTTTCAGGTGGGTAACATTGAAATTTGTTATGGACATCTCGTTGATCACGTCGGATTGAAATAACTAAGTCATAACTGAAGGTACTGTCGTTATTAGTACGTTTGTTTATTGTTATATCAATAATTTCATTACAGTAATAGGACGCTTGATTCATAAATATTATAGGAATGCTAAAGGCAAAATACGAAAAGTTTAGAATTATGAACATAGTGTACAGTTAAAATGTTCTGCAGCAGTAATCGATAATTATGTGGAAGTAATAATTAAGAAATTTATTTCATTCGATATCTAAGACCAAATAACAATACTTCTTAAATTATAGCAGCGATATCGAATATGAAATTGTTTTCAATTCAATTACCAACTAAAATTATAGTAAAATAAATAGAGATAATAATAATAAAGTAATATAGAGAGACAAAATATATGTAATAAAAAAGTTAGTAGCATTTCCTAAATATTTATTGTGAAAAACCTATTGACTAAGTACAACTATGATACAGAGAAGTAGGTATAAGTATATATTTTTTTTAATACCCAGAAACACTGCTGCAGGGCACAATTTTTTCTTCTCTAGGTCTTGGCTGATTTTGTGTGCTATCCGATGATATTGTTCTGTTGAATGTCGCTTCCGAAAACCGAATTGATAATCTGACGTTATTTTCGAATCCTCGAAAAAGGAATGAAGTCGTCCGATTGGCATATTCAGAAAGAGTTTGGATAAATTTGACGGAAGAGCGACTGATCAATTTGAATTTGCTCGATGGATTGGCTTCCTTGATTTAAGAATAAGAGTAATGAGTGACAATTTCTAAAGCTTTGAATAATATTTAAGGCGAAGAACTGCGTTAAATATGATAATAAATATGCTAAGTCTTATCCCTTTCTTAGTAACCTCCTTAAGGGGATGTCCTGAATTAGAATGTTCTAAAATAGCGTCTTTTTGTGATATTTGTTAAAAGGGAAAGAAAGAAACGAAGTTATTGAATTTAGAGGTATGGTTTTCTATATATTTAACGAATACAAAAAATTTTTTTAAGTAAAAAGAAAAATTATAATAGATTTCTAAGCCTATTTCATGGGCTGCAGTTTTCAATCGGCGTGAAAGATTCATCTCGTAATTCTTGACTGAAACGAAAAACCAAAAAAGGATTAAATTATTTTATATATATGTGGGATGGTGTGACGTTAGCGAAAGACGTGGCTGATTGTTTTAAACGTTGTTAAGATATGTTAATGCTGTCAAGGAGTGTTGTGAGCGTTACCAAGATTTGTTAAGGGAAAAATGAGCGTGGTAATGCTGTCAGAGTTGAATTAATCGTGGTCGAGGGAAGTTCATCGTTGCTGTGACGTAGAAATAGTGTTAAGCGAATTCATGAAGTGCGATATTATATTCAATTTTGTGAGAGTGTTACAATATTGTGTTTATCATACTGTCTTCTCTGTTAATTTATAATAAACATTCCTACATATATTTTTCTTCTCGATGAACTAAAAAA
Source organism: Bombus vancouverensis nearcticus (assembly GCF_051014615.1). Classification (NCBI taxonomy): domain Eukaryota; kingdom Metazoa; phylum Arthropoda; class Insecta; order Hymenoptera; family Apidae; genus Bombus; species Bombus vancouverensis. The sequence continues at coordinate 1,443,542 of NC_134928.1, read as the reverse complement.
GTTCGTTAAGAAGTTTATTTAAATAATTGTTATAGCACCTTAAAGTCTATTTCTTCTTTTTAAAAAACACATTTTTTTAAACCCGCCAAAATTTTTAATTTCACACTATTTTTTGCCTTCTTTTTAGTTCTGCAGTCTGCTACAAGTAGTATACCAATAACTAATTCTTTCTACGTTAGTTTTACTCATATTGTTAAGAACGATATAAATAAAATAATAAGAAGATCCTATCACAAGGGACGTTCGAACGTGTACGCAAATGAATGGTCAATAGCATGGAAACTTTTAATTAAACTCTGCATTAAATACTTTCACGTGACATTCCTTTTCTATGAGAAAAATTTGAATTGATACTAAATAAATAAGGGTTTAGCGTGGATAATGATTCTGATGTAACTATTTTCATTCATACAACTCATATGTTATTTGTAATTGTTTTTAAAATGATTTCGAAAGATAATAGAAAGTTGTATACGTTTATATTTTATTTTCTGATTTGAATTTGTACAAAATTTGTTAAAGGAATTATCTTTTTTGTCGAAACTGAAAGGTTAAAATATAGCACCTGTCCATTTCTTAAAAATTAATTTACATACAAAATGTTACTCATACATACATATCTGTATTTATCATATTTCTTAATCATTTTACTATTACGTTATGGTACATTTCAATTTTCGTATTAGATATCTTCAAATTAATTGTAAAATGCTATTACTAAAATATTCCTTGCTGTTCTGCAGACATATTCAATTGTAAAGCGAATAAAGCACGGCTTGATCTTGTCTAATCTTTTTTCACTCTTTCTTTCTACAAATTTAATTTTTTTTCCATCCAAATGGCGTCTACTGATTCAGGTATCTACATTCCTTTTTCACAGCGGTCAAATGTACTGCTTTTGAGTTACGATTATATTGTGACAGTTTACTTACCGTGAAGAAATATCAGGTCTCGTTCCGATAGCTATACATTGGGTTGGCAATTAAGTCATTGCAGATTTTGTCATTAGGTGGTATTGACAAAATCAGCAATCATTTAGTTGCCAATGCAGTAGATCAGTGGTCTCAGTAACTGTTGGTATTCGGTCTTATCCGGTGTCAGGACCGGTACACTTCAAAACCGATGAGCTAATGACGGACACCTACCAGACAGCAGGGGGTCAGGGCCCAGACCCAACACCCGGGCGTCCGCCCTACTTCGTAAGATAACCACTTGTGTAGGGATGCGGCCGAGTTGTAAGAGCTCCAGTCTTTGAAAGTCACGGCTGGAGTTCGGAAGTAAACTGTCATTAGTGTAAACAAGATGTTAGCAAATAAATTCTCTCTTTTTTTATTTTCATCTTCCATTTCTTTTTTCACTTTACGTGATACCGGCTTCGGCGAACCTTATATGTATCTAAATCTTGTTTTAAATGCATTTTAATTTTCTTACTGGCTATTTTACTGGATCGCAACTTTCTAGGCGGTGTTTCCTTAAAATTTGTTCTTTGTATGATGTTTCCGGTAATTATATCACATCCTTCTTTTTTATAACTTTTATATTTAAGGAATTATTTTTTTCCGATTCGATTAACTCAAAGTGCTATCTCAATTTTGATGCGAGTTCTTCAACTATCTTATCATTTGTTGCTATAAAAAGTCAGCTACGTATATTTCAACGATCGGTTGTTTCTGTCCCTTAATTTATATGCACACGATTCTCCTTCAAAGTGTGTTATATAATATCCAACGGTATCCAGATTAAGGCAATCCATATGTGCGTTTTTCTAGCTCGCATACTTTGTTACCGTCGGTTATAAATCCTAGTGGTTGTTCCATATATGCTATGTCCTTTGTATTTCTGTATAAGTATGACGATTTGACGTTGGATTGCTTGATTTTCATTCGATTAATCGCTGTTAGAGCCAGCATAGCCCTTGCTATGTCCAATCGTTGACAGGAGCGAATGATTCCCCGTAACTTATTCCGATTTCTAGTTATTTCCTACTGCGAGTAATCGTACTTTGTACTTTATATTTCCTTCCTGCGAATGTTTCTGACTGTACATCTATTTGCTTTCTATCGTTTCTATCTCTTTTTCGTGCTGCACTAATCTCCATATCGTGCTCTGTCTCATCGTGTTGAGACACGATCTCTGATTCTATCGCTGCCACATAGTTGTTTGGTAGTAATAACATTCGTTTATTCATTTCGCTTTTCTAATCTTTCGAAACGTCTTCTTCTCTTAAGCGCATTTCTCTTGCCATTAGCAACCTGTCATGCTTTTCTCGTGTGACTTTATTCAGTCATCCTCGTTTGGGTCCGCGTTTTATGTTTTCTTGAAACTCTTCTGCTTCTGGTTAATATTCTCTGTTCCCTGTATTACCTTCGTTAATTTGGCTTTTCATATTGTTGAGGTTTTATCTCGGAATAGAGAGAGCAAACGTGTGGATGAATGTATTGGGTTGGCAACCGAATATTATAGAATTTCTTTATTCAGAAATGTTAGAAATTGGGATTTCCAATGGTATCCATCCTATGTAATAATTTATTGATAGATGGATTTATTACAATTGATTAAATAGAAAATCGATGATTATTTATTTATCATAATGTAGTATTGTAAATAATTATGATTAGTTTATTAATGATAAATGAATTAAACAGATGTCAATTAAAGAGAAAACAATGGTTATTAGGTATGAACTAATTGCAACAAACGTATAATAATTAAAACAACTAGATAATTAATTAACAATGTTCGTCAACGCAAATTCAACTCTCTCTTAACAACGCTAACAACGCTATTTCGACAACATAATTCGCACTCTCTGACTTCTCAACTCATACTGCTGTTAATTCGTTTATCGTCCCCTAGCAGCCCCTTGCCGTTTGTCTTAGCCCCACTACGCACATGCTCGGCAATCGCTTGTTTGCAATCCGCACAACAACCCCAGGCCTCTCGTCCATGATACTACAATAATATGAAGAATGATTATTTAACGTGAACTTAATGCAGTAGTGTGATGTGACAACTGTCGAAGAACGACTCTTGACTCTTGACACTCCGGTGGCTAACCGAACATCAACGGCTGCGGTGCCGAAATATATTGATGGCCGTTAGGCCTATTGAAGTTTCCCACCTTTTCGGCTTGTCGGCATTTGCCCTTTGTCGTCGACATTGTCTATATGTCGGTAATCTCTCCCCGGTACTATAATAGCAACGAAAAAGCTGCTGAAAAGGGAATCGTTGTGTCAGGGCCGACGAGCGTGTAACATTAATCCACATCAGAGATCAGGCCGTACACCGAGGGCAAGATGGCAATAGCAAACTGCAGACGCAAGTATATTGCAATCAAAATCTTTTGTTTCTTTTCAAGCGAATGAAACTGTATTAAAATATATTGCGAGTAAATGTGTTCTGTATTTTAGTGCAGCGTGCAAAGTTTGAAAGGATATATTAATCCTTTTTTGCTATTTATACAATTGATATACATCATAACACATTTGGATATTGATCAAAAATTCATTTTTGATTGAGAATAATCTCACCTAACGCATGGCTTGCCCCTTTATATTTAACTTACTTTACTTTTCTTTTTTTGTTGTAAGGTGCTTTGCAATCTGAACACGCTTTTCCTGGAAAGAGTGCTAGACAGGGCCCTATTGTCTAAAGATGGAATTTCTGTAGCCGCACAGCCGCGCCTTACGCGGCTGCGTCTGAAATTCGCAGTCTGAGTCTTAAATCCGAATTGTATGGACAACATCGATCGCCTGTCTGCACCACTCTCATAGCAACACCAGCTGAAACACGCGCCCGACGCTTGTGTTGTTACATATAGCACAGACGACTATGCTAATATCATTGACAGCAATGCCGCTATTTTCCGACAAACGAGTTTTAAGTGTTGCGTCGGGTGTTTAGATACTACGTAACTTTGTAACGATTTCGATGAACAACTGTGTAATGTGTACCTATTTTAGCGTTTATTCTCAAAACAGTTTTAATATAATAATAACCATATAGTAATATAATATAATAATAATAATAACATTATGGTGTGATATTGACTGAAATGCCGCAGATCAATAAAATATTAGTTATAATGTGTTTTCGCACGTTCGCGGGGAGACACGATCTCGAAGAAGCGCGCCAACGGGAGTAGTAAATTCCCGTTACGATTTGCTAGTCGACGCCGCGAAACGTTCGATCCCTTATTTCTTTTGGGATAATAAAAGTAGTTAAATTGATCATGACGCTGCTACTAACAGGTTATTATATATTTTCACAATCCAACAACTTCGGTGTAACACAAAATGAATGTAACACTGTATAGTAAGTTATAAATCACCGTTTATTCTAACAACTTGTAAAGAAGATAGTTACGCTGGTGCGTATGTATAAGATGAGTGAGTGACTGATCTTCGGGTGTAAACCCGGTCGGAAACCCGGTAATATATGATCATATAAATAAAATAAAACAAAATAATTAACGAACCAATTTACAAATAGAAACTTTTTACAAGCATATAAGTAACATTATGTTTAATTAAATTATAAACAGTTTACGATATTATCGCTACTCGTATAACACTTTTAATTTCATCATTCAAAGAAATATGTTTACTGAAGTTGATCCAGAATGTCAGTAGGCGCCACCTTCTAATCACCGGTATGTATCCAAGTTTTGCCTATGATTATGTTGTTCAAGTCTGGAATTTGGTAATTAATAGTGTAAATTCACTCAGTAATACTGTGTTGTATATCAAATTTTTTATCTATTTCGTTTTTGATTACACGATGTCAATGGATCAAACATCTAGATTCGCGTCTAATATATTGTTCGAAATGCAATGCTCGAAAGGATGTAGTTGTAAAGATCATTTGCCACAAGAAAAGGTTAACAGATAACCTGTGTTATCCGGAAGGATAGCGGATGCCCTTCGCGGTTCCTCCAAAAAGATCTGATAAGTCCCGCCGAAAGGCGACAATGCCTTACTATATATATGTGTGTTCTATCCTTGTCTACGGGAATGTTAAACGTGTCTCCTTTCGTACTGCAAAAAAAATTTTTTTTTTTTTTACGTGGAGGAAATCTTCATAGACACCTTACTACCCTGCGGTCGCGGGCGGAGGTAGTGCCGGATTCTTACCGGCTAAAACCTCCACGAACGGGACAGTGTATCAGTGCGAGTTTTGATCGTCGGACACCTGTGTGCTGAACACCAAGCACCTTTAACCAAGTATTCTCAGAAAGTACACCCAGAAGACACGCAAGGGAGGGACTGGCCGTTTGCCTGTAGTATATTACTTTTAAGAGAAATTTTGGTTTTTCCGTCCCCTTCTAAAGAGCGATCATGCCGAGGATTCGAACTCGCGACGCGTCGTCTTCAGTTCTGGACATTAACGAGCGTAGCTGGCTGCCCCGTCGACTTTCTACCCGATTGGAAAGTATTTGATTCTTAATGTGGCAATGTATATCAGGAAGTATTCTAATTAGCCTCTTGAAGGAGATGTATATTTTTCATAGCCCTCTCAAAATATAAGGGGTAAAATTAAATAATTCCCTTAATTAAATCATTATTATTAAGTCTATTATGAAGCGCTGAATAATATATTTTTGCTGCTATTATATTTATTGTAGTAAGAGAAGACTGTTCTAAAAGAATTCGTGCCTCTTCTATTGCGCTTATTTTCAAGATGTCTAGCCTTGCGTTTTCCATCGCACTGACAGAGATTTTATAACGTATGGGATTAGCATAAGTTATAAATAGGTCTAATTAATAATTTGTAACAGAAGATTTTAACCTCAAAATTTACGTCCGATGCAAACGATCGAATTTGCAACAAATGACCGCAACGGCAATGGGTTAGAAGGACAAGAAAATACATATGTATGTATCCTTCTTTTGTGAAACAGAAGAACTTTATTTGTTCCTCTGCTTTTCCAACGGCACCGGAACGACGTTGATTCTCCAATCAAAAGCAATGTCTATCGTTCTCGCTTTCCTAACCAAAATTGTCCTTAACGAATCAGATCATCTCGTGACCGCAGACACACCCACCCCTAGCTTTCCTCAACATCCACACTATCGTCATTAAACGACTCAGTCTCCATCTTTAGAATAGGCAACACCTTTTACCGAGTTTCTACCCTTAGAACGGTCGCATACTTAACGTATAAATGTAACTAGGTTTTACATAAAGTTATTGGAATGATTTATGTGTGTTAATTCAGTGTATATTCCATTGTGATTGCTGAATTCATAATAAAGTTTAATAAAAGCAAAATTGATAGTTGTGTTACGACTCAGCTATTTTATTTTATCATCCAACCCTCAACTATACGTGAGACTAGCCGCTGGCAGGATGATTTCTTCTTTGTGTCGGTAGTTAGCTGCTACAGTTATTGTTATGGTTTTATAAACTAGTAATTTGTTGCTCATGCTCAATTTAGATGTTCTTGCTGTAAGATAGTGCAACGATTTTCTCATTATCATTAGGTGTTTAATGTTTTCCAGTCCAACTTATGATCCAAATGCAGTACAAGGTATTTAACCGAAGTTGTTTGTTCGATTACCTGATTTAACAATTTAATCTCAGAAGATTCTTTCTCCTTAAAAATGAAGACAATGTGCGAAAACTTGTTTGAGTTTAATTGCATTTTGTTATCTCTCGCTTAGCGTTCTATATTATATACGTGCGTTTTACGTTTCTTCTTGCTATTTTAATGTTTCCATGTTTGCATGGGATATTTTCAGATGTTCTTTTTCTTTTTTTTTTTATTATTTAATTTGTACTTTACAATTTGCCCACATTCCGCAAATTTTTCTAGCTTATTTTCAGATGTGAACGTAGCGAAGGAACAAATTTCCGTTTTCAGCGTTGTTAGCAATAAACAAAATAGAAAATGGGTTCGAGGACATTTTCTTGTGGAACCGTTAATTTCTTTCAGAGAGGACACATACACTTCTAATTTTAACATACAAATACCTATTCGTAATGTGGGAGAAAATAATTCTATATGTGCTAGTCAGCAGAATTGTTTATAACTTCCTTAAAATCCTTCATTTTATTACATAATACATAAAATCATACAAACTTTAGCGAAGGCTTTTTCCACATTGAGAAGCAACGCGGTGCAGTATTTTCCACCTTCCGTTGATCTAATTACGTCGCTGATCATTCTGTGTATTTACTTTACTGTATTCTGATTCTTCCTGAATCTAAATTGTTGGCCTAGGATTAGGTATTTAGCTTTTGGCCGGGTAGCCAGCTACGCTCGTTAAAAAACAACGGAAAAACTAAACATTATCGGCACCCACTTTTCCAAAACACACACACAAAACGACCACATGGGTCGAGAACGACTGAACAGCATTATCATCGCCGAAACAAACAAACTCAAAAATAAAATAGAACAAGGCATAGCGCAAAATAAAACAGTTTGCACATTCTCAAACGAAAACACCTCGGACAACCCCAAACAACCAGAACCAGAAATAAACTACTTTACAAATTACAGCCAACTAAATATAATTGTTAAGGAAATTGCAGGATTTGGGAATACAAATTATTGACTATATTTCCCACACAACAGTTATACATCTATATTACTCTCTGAAGAACGTCTTGCACGCACGCTGGTCGCCAACCGACTATCCTAGATTCTTCTAACATCTGGCAACAGTCTTTTGTCTCCACTAGGACCTTGACGCCCTCTAACCCTTACACACACACTCTCATGTACAGTGTAAATGTATCACTTCCCTAACACGCCTCCTTACATTTATACTGTACACTTAATTTTATTTACATACTTGTCGAATTAACAAAATATTTAACATTTATCGCTTTATTTACATTTCTCTTATTTTACATTCATCCATGACCTAAACCTTTCAAATTTCTCTCTACACAGTGCCTTCGTAAAAATATCCGCAGTGTTTTCTTCTGTACTTTTATTATGTTTATCTTATTTTCCTTTACGTACTCGTGAACGTAGTGGTAATGAACTTCGATGTGTTTAGAATTTTTTGTAAAAGTTCCGTATTTTGCTATACTCATTACTCCAGAGTTATCCTCATAGATTTTTACAGAGTTATCGTCTACATTTACATCGAAGATTTTCATTAGTTCTCTGATAGTCATTACTTCGCTCACCGCTTCCGATAGAGCTACATACTCTGCATACGTCGAGGCTTTTGTCACACACCTTTGTTTTTTAGACTTCCATCCAATTACATTTCCATACAATCTAATTATATACCCAGAAGTCGATTTCCTATCTATATGATCTCCTGCCCAATCAGCGTCCACATAACACTCTATCGTTTCGCACTTTTCATTTCTTTTATAATGTAGCCCTAAATCTCTAGTCCGGTACAAATATTTCAATATTCGCAAGGCATATTTAAAATGTGTCTCGTTACAACAATCTTGAAATCTACTCAGATAATTCACACTATAACTTATATCGGGTCTGGTATTTACACTAATATACAGCAATGCGCCAATTAAATTCTTGTATCCAATGTCCTCTCTATTTATCTCAGCTTTTTCAATTTTTAAGTTGGTCTCCATAGGTGTACAGTACAATTTGCTATTGTGTAATTTATATTTGTTTGCTAATGATTCTATGTATTTCTTTTGGCTTAATCTCATTTCATTTTTTAAATAATCATACTCTATATTTATTCCAAGATATTCTTTTACTTCACCTAAATCTTTCATTTCAAATTTATCAGTTAATAATTTTTTTACACTTTGTATCTTCCCTTTGTTTTTACTACAAATCAACAAATCGTCTACGTATATTAACAAATAAACAACATTTTCTCCCTCTCCATAAGTATATAGGCACAGCTCTATATTGTTCTTCTTAAAACCTAATCTCGTCACATACTTATCAAAACACTCATACCAGTCCCTCGGACTTTCTTTTAACCCATAAAGCGCTTTCGATAATTTACAAACTCTATTCGTTCCGTCCGCATATCCCTTTGGTTGATTTACATATGCCTCCGAGGTTACTTCACCATTTAAAAAGGCAGTTTCTACATCCATTTGCTCAATTATTAATCCATTTTGACAACAATATGATAGCAATATCTTAAAGGTCTGATTACTCGCCACTGGAGAATATATGTCATCGGCTACGTTTCTTTGTTGAAATCCCCTTACCACTAATCTAGCCTTATACCTGTCCTCTGATTTTTTCGTGTAAACCCATTTTACATCTAATACTTCTTTGCCTTTTACCCTTTCTACCAAATTCCAAGTTTTATTCTTATAGAGACATTCTATTTCCTTATCCATAGCCTGTTTCCAAACTTCATTATTTTCGCAACAAATCGCCTCCTCAAATGTACGAGGGATATCTACTTTACAATAATTTGCATGAATCTCGCAAATATTTTCCTTTTCTGGATACCTTACTGGAGTTTTCTTAATACGTGTAGATCTCCTAGTAGTGTTTGAGCTTTCAGTACTACTATCATTTTCATCTTCCCTATCTTCTAACTCTTCCTTATCCATACCATGCAATGAATAGTTATCTTCGCTATCATTTCTATCTGCCTCTAATGAGTTTTCCTCAAAACCGATACATTTAGTGTCTGTCTCTATGACCTCTACATGTCTAGCTATTGTTATTTTCCCACCTAATAAGACTCTGTATCCTACTTCACTATATCCTAATAGAATTCCCATATCTGCCTTCTTGTCCCATTTGGAAACTCTTTTTTGTTCTGGCCTTCTTACAAAAACTTTACTTCCATAGAGATGTAGATTTTTAACACTTGGTTTTCTCCCGAAGAATATTTCAAAAGGTGTCTTTCTCTCTATAGTATTCGCTAATATTCGATTTTTCAAGTATACTGCTGTACAAACTATTTCCGGCCAGTACCTTTTATGTACTTTCGCTTCCGCTAACAAGCAACGCGCCATGTCCATCACTGTTCTATTATACCTTTCCGCTGTCCCGTTTAATTCATGTACGTATGTTGGGCAATTATTTATTCTTATACCTTTATCCCTAGCAAATTTATAAATTCGATTATTTAAATATTCTTTACCATTATCGCATCTTAATATTTTTAACCTCTTGCCCGTTAAATTTTCGGCTTCATTTACGAACTGTACGAAAGAATCAAAGACCTCATCTTTTGATTTTATACAATAGGTCCTAGCTATTTTACTATAATCATCGATAAATGAAATGAAATATTTTTCTCCATTGAATCCGGTAGTCTTAAAGGGATCACATACGCCCGTATGAATAATTTCCATTGTTTCCCTAGCCTTAGTTCGATTATTTTTGAAAGGTAAGTTATGCATTTTGCTTTCTATACACACCCTACATTTCAAAAGTTCCTTTTCAAATTCATTCGGTATGCCAGTCACTAGCTGCTCTTTACCCAAAATCTCTAAATATTTAAAATTTACGTGTCCTAGCATTCTATGCCATCTTTCCTTTTTACTCATAGCACTACGTTCGGCGCTGTTTACTAAGTGCTTCTTCCCTTTCAATATACTTTTTATTCTATATGTCCCATTCTCCTTGAACGCTACAGCTGTAAGTTTATTATCCTCATCTATTACTTTCGCAATATTTCCTTTGAAAATAACCGTATTCTTATTGTCTGTTAGTTTACCTAAACTAATCAAATTTGCGGACATTTCTTTCGCGTAAAATACTTTCCTCATATTTATTTCATTTTGTTTTCCGAATGCTTCAAAATAACTTATAACATTCCCAACTTTTGTCGCTTTTATCGGTCTATTATCGCCTAAATATATATTTCCCGGTTCTTTTAGGTCGATAGATTTATCGAAATAATTTATATTATTAATTATGTGATCGGTACAACCGCTATCTAATAGCCACACTATTTCGATCTTACTTATTTCATTCGTCTCACTGCTGTTTGCTGCGTGCGCCGTTGCTGTCCATATGCCTGCTCTTGAGTTTCCATGCTCGCCCCTGCCGGTTGTTGATTTTTTTTTTTTTTTTATTTATTTGTTGAAATTACAATCAATTCTCGCGTTGAGAATTTTCAGTAATTTTTCTGGTGTGGCGCAGTGACATGGCTGTTTATTTACAATAAGTTAATACTTATTATAGATAGGTATAATTTATAAGTATTATAAGTAAGTGCAAATGCTTAATTTGGATAATTACATGAATCTAACGTTTAGGTCTAGCGGGTAGTGCCTCTTCAGCCTGCGAATCTGGTCCGTCGTATCGAGTAGTCCAGTGATTAGGGGGTTTCGGTGTTTGTTGATTCTTTTGCTATATCTGTCGCTATATTTTGCTATTTCCTCTTTGACGGTGGGTATCTTGAGGTCGCGGTGTATTGTTTCATTGGTTACATACCAAGGTGCGTCAATTAGGGATCTTAGCGTTTTCGATTGAAAGCGTTGGAGTATTTCAATGTTGGAGTTACTTGCTGTTCCCCATAGTTGGATTCCGTAGGTCCAGACAGGTTTTATTACGGTCTTGTAGAGGGTAATTTTATTCTGTATGTTTAGTTTGGAGCGTCGGCCCGTGAGCCAATAGAGTTTTTTTAGTTTGTCCTTTAGTTGCTTCGTTTTATCTGAGATGTGTGTCTTCCACGTTAGTCTCCTGTCCAGGGTCATGCCCAGGTATCGGACTGTGTCCCTGCTAGGAACTGTTGCATCGTTGATGGTGACCTGGGGGCAGGTTTGTTTTCGAAGCGTGAAGGTTACATGTGAGGATTTCTTTTCGTTGACTTTGAAGCCCCATTTGTGAAACCACTTTTCCATGGAGTCGAGACTTCGCTGGAGAGTGGATGAGGCTATTACCGGGTCTGCGTGGGTAGCTAATAGCGCTGTGTCGTCTGCAAATGTCACTATTGTTATATCGTCTGATATGGGTAGGTCGGCAGTGTAGATGGAGTACAGTAGGGGTCCGAGGACACTACCTTGGGGTATGCCGGCTTCTACTGGGAATGTTGCGGAAGTGGCGTCTAGGCATTTGACCATGAATTGTCTATTGGTTAGGTAAGATTTTAGGATGGAGTAGTAGGGGTGAGGTAGGATCTTTTTAATCTTGTATAGTAGCCCTTCATGCCATACTTTGTCGAATGCCTGTTGGATGTCTAGGAAAACCGCTGAGCAATATTTTTTCTTTTCGAGTGTTTGGCTGATCGTATGAGTTAAGCGGTGGATTTGCTCTACTATAGAATGATGTTTTCGGAAGCCGAATTGGTGATCTGGGAGTGTTTTCAAGTTCTCTAGGATTGGAAGGAGTCGGTTCGTGAGCATCTTCTCGAATAGTTTGGACAGGGTAGGTAAAATACTGATTGGGCGATAGGAGCTGGTTTCGTATATCGGTTTACCGGGTTTAGGGATGAGGGTAATCAATGAGATTTTCCAGGCCTAGGATAGTGTTCCAGGCGAAGGATAGCATTAAAAATCGATGTGATGAGTGCTATCCCTTTTGTGGGAAGTTCCTTGATTGCTTTATTGCCTATTAGGTCGTGTCCTGCTGCTTTCTTGGGGTTTAGGCGACTGATTGTTTCTATAGTCTCTGCAGAGGAGAAGGGTTCGATAGGAGGGGACATTTGGAAGGGGGTGTGCAGGTATTCGGTAACGTCCGCGGCGGCTTTGGGGGAATGGGGTTTGAATACTTTTGACAAGTGTTTAGCAAACAGGTCGGCTTTTTCTGTAGGGCTTCGCGCCCATCCACCTTGCGGACGGCGGATAGGTGGGATTATTTGTGGGGGGCGTGTGAGTTTTCTGGAGGCCTTCCATAGTGAGTAGTTGGCGTCGGCTGTGGGGGATAAGCTGGCGAGGTATTTATGGAAGCAGTCGTTTTTATAGTTCTTTAAGGTTCTGGATAGCTTTCTAGTTGCGTTGTTAAGTTTGCGTTTGTCCTCCGGTGTTCTATGGGTCTGCCATACTCTTCTTAGTCTACGTTTTTCTGCTATTCTTTTTAGTATGTATTGGGGATATTCTTGTTTGCTGTTGGATGGCTTTGTCGGTGTGGAGAGGCGGATTGCGTTTATTATGCTCGTGTTTAAGTATTCCGTGGCTGCTTCGATATCTTCCTTTGTTTTTAGTGGGGTGAAGGCTGAGGTTGAGTGTGTAAAGACTTCTCTGAAGAGCTGCCAGTTGGTGTGTTGGTTGTGAATGGAGCCATTAGGTGTATTCTCGATGATTGTTGAACTGACTGTTGCTATCACGGGAGAATGATCAGAGGAAAGATCAGCCGAGGAGTTGATCTGGACGTGTCTTGATGGGATATTTTTAGTTATGAAGAAGTCGAGAAGGTCGGGTATTTTGTTGGTGTCAGTGGGCCAGTATGTGGGTTCGTATGTGGTGAGGTAGTTGTTGTTTAGTATGCTGTTTAAGAGGTTTTTGCCTCTTGCTGTAACCAGTCTGCTGCCCCATTGGATGTGCTTGGTGTTATAGTCTCCTCCAACTATGAATCTATTGCCCAGGGTGTCCAGAAAGTTATCAAAGTCTTCTTTGGCGATGGAGTGTCTGGGAGGGCAGTATACTGCTGAGGTGGTGATTGAGCCATGACAGTCTTCTATTGCTACGTTTGTTGCTTGGAGGTAGTCTTTCTGGAATGATGGAAGTTCGTAGTGCTTAATACTTGCTTTGATTATTATTCCGGTGCCACCGTGGGCCTTTCCGCTGGGGTGTTGGGTATGGTAGAATTTGTAACCATTTATTTTCAGGTAGCTCTTGTCGGTGAAGTGGGTTTCCGATACGAGCATTACGTCGATTTGCTGGTGTTTTAAGAAGAGTTCTAGTTCAAGTTTGTGTTGCGCTAGACCGTTGGCGTTCCAGAGTGCTATGCGCCTTGGTTTTATTTTGAGTCGGGGCGTGCTAATTTTTCCACGATGAGTGTTAGTAGCGATAGCAAGTGATTTATTTGCTCTGATTGTTTCTCTATTAGCTTTTCAAGCCTTGAGGAGTTGTCTGTGTTAGGTGGGTTGGGGACACTGTTTTGGGGAAGGTTCCTTTGGCTGTTCGGGTTATTTTGGATGCCTTGTACTGCTTGGGCATAGGAGGTTGAGGTGGAGATGAATTTGGTAGGACTGGGTGTTTGGTTGGTTGAGGGGGTTGGGGTAGTCGTGAATTTCGGTGGGCTGGGTGTTTGGTTGGATACCTCTTTTGCTCTGAGCTTAGGGTACCTGTTCATGTATAGTGTTTTATATGCTGGGCAGTCTTTGTAGTTGGCAGGGTGGTCCCCTTGGCAGTGGATGCATTTCGCTGGGGTTTCCGGTGATTTGGCGCACTGGTCAGTGGAGTGAGTGCCTGCGCATTTAACGCAGCGGAAAGTGTGGTTGCAGTATTTCTGCGTATGACCGTACCTTTGGCACCTTTTGCATTGCACTATTTCTTTTTTCACGAGCGGTGGTTCGATCTTTACTATCGCGTTCATTAGGCGACTGATGTTGTAGATTTCCTTATTGTTCGGCTTTTGTTTAATGTCTAGGAAGAATAAGGATAACGGGTCTTTCGAGACTCTTTGCCTTATATTACTTACGTTGATGACTTCGTGGCCGAGTTTTGAGAGTTCGTATTTGAGCTCGTCTATGTCTGCTAAGTGGTGTATGTTTCGTAGGACCACCCGGAAAGGCCTTTCCTGTTTGAGTTGGTAGGTGTGGAAGTTGGCGTTCAGGGTCCTGAGTGTCTTGGTGAGTTTTCTGTAAGCTTCTGGGTTCGTCGGCAGTATTTTTACTTTATTGTTGCTTATCTTAAGGTTATATTCCTCCTTGCTGATATCTCTCTCTAGGGACTTGATCATTGTCTGTATGTCAATGATGTCGTTCACAAATATTGGTGGGGGAGGGGGGATTCTCTGTGAGTGTTGGTTTGGTGGCAGTTCTACGATTTCCATGGCGTCGTTTGAGGATTCCAATACGGCGAACCTGTTGTGTGTGTTTATTTGCGTAGCTGTTTCTATTTTCCTTTTCTTTGTAGTATTGGCGTCGTTAGTGCGGAGAGTTCTGCTACACTTCTGCCACGGGGGGCGGGTAGCACGGGGTAGCTGCGAGACTGCTCCGGAGAGCCTGGTCGCGGTTGCTGGGCCATCATCGAGCTAGTTAATTCGGAATGAACAACTAGTCGTGAGGCTGTGAGGCTAGTATTCGGGTTGGGGTTAGGTGCGTGGGATTTTCTTCTCCCTAAAGGGTAAGGGACACTTAGCTGTGTTCTCTTTCGACGGTTGGGCGACACGTGTTGTTTTCGGACTACTCTGGGCACTAGAGACACGTCTGCACACTTCGGCACTCCACAGCGAACTGATTGTTGATTGACGATGAAAGTTTCCACGTCCTCTGCTCGTATTGCCTTTGTTCCCTCTTCCTCTGTTTCGACCACGTGTTGGCCCATGCCAATAGCCGTTACTGCTTCCCGCTTGGACGCCATTTTGACACTCTCGCAAAGTGTCATAATCTTCCACATCTGAAGCATCCTTCCTTTTTTGCAGAAAAGGCGTTGGTTTGCCTTTCTCCTCGATTGGATTTATTTTTCTTCTCTGCTATTTCTATTTTATTTTTCACATACGCTACCGTTTGATTCTCTTCTTTCAATGCGTCTATTATGTCCGCTATGTAGCTGTATTCTTCGGGTAACGTATTCAGCATGTAATTCAGCTTTTCCCTCTCACTTACTTGTGAGCCCGCACTTTTTAATTCGTTTATTAATTTTTCGAAATCGTTAAAGAATGATGCTGAATCACTTGTTGTGACTGATGCTGTAGTTCTCCAGTCTTATGTTTTCCAATCTCCTTCTGCATACGATCTGCAGTGCCGTCGACTCTTTCAAGTACATTTCATCGAACCTTTTTATTATATCATACGCCGTTTTTCCTTCCCTAACATACTCCAATTGTCTGTTCGATATTGCACTATGAATTATATTAATCGCCTTCAAATCCTTTTTGTCCCAGTCTTCATCGTCTCTTTCGTTCTTCATTCTAGTTGTAACAACCTCGCATTCCTTATATTTGAGAAACATCGTGATTCTTTGCTTCCACATTCCATAATCCTCACCATCGAATATAGGTATCATGATTTCCGATCTCTCCATTTTAATTGATTCTTCTTTTTTTTTTCTTTTCTTACTCAAGCGTTCCTACGTGCTCGAAGTATATTTTTTCCTCTGAAAGTTTTTTTTCTTTACTGAAAACTCACTCGCAAGATCGTAACCACGCACTAAATATCTTGCAAAACTAGTAACCACGCTCTGCTACCATGTTAAGGAAATTCGAGGATTTGGGAATACAAATTATTGACTATATTTCCCACACAACAGTTATACATCTATATTACTCTCTGAAGAACGTCTTGCACGCACGCTGGTCGCCAACCGGCTATCCTAGATACTTCTAACATCTGGCAACAGTCTTTTGTCTCCACTAAGACCTTGACGCCCTCTAACCCTTACACACACACTCTCATGTACAGTGTAAATGTATCACTTCCCTAACAATAATATTCTTCAAACTAAACAAATATTCTTCATAATATTTCACATAATATTCTTCAACAAACTAACAAAATAAAATGGTACTACACGGTACTCTTCAACAATGCGCTAAATAACACCTATTTCCCCGGAAAATGGAAAAAGGCCAAATTAATAGCCATTACAAAAAAATAAAGACGGTTCATCACCTGCAAACCTACGACCTATAGGCCTCCTCCCCAACATAAGCAAAGTATTGGAAATAGTCATAAACAACCCCTTAGCCTCCTTCTGCGCAATAAATAACGTAATCCCAGAAAATCAATTCAACGCAATTAGAAGAAAAACAGCAGTTACCCCATCAGCGACATCTACAGCCAGCGCAACAATTATCACGAACAACACTTTTACACCTAAACAATAAGAACAGAACTCCAAGAACTTTTTGACAAAATTAACGATTACTACTGTGGCGGATCGGTATCAACAGGACGCCGACAGGTCGAGGCATCAACGCGGCGCAACACTTCCCGGGCCGTCCGCTGGTACCAACCGCTAACACTAGAGGGCTACGACGATAACGAGTCTGTCTAACTCGCTAGCGATCGAATATACGAGCGAATGATACAAATACCGCGCCTAGCGAGACTCCCTCTACGTCTAAGGCAGGGACTACCGGGCATAGCCTTACTGACGAGTCCACCGGTAGTCCCGGGACGAAACGCAAAACTCTCTTTTCATTCGCCACACTACTATGCATGGAAACTAAAAATCAATGCAAGCAAATGCGAAACCATACTGTTTAGACCCAAGTCAAGTGAAATCGGCCCAATAGAAAGAGAACACTGTAAAAAATTCCAATTAAGAGAAAAAGCAAACGAAGGGGAGCTCATACCACACAAAAATTGCGTAAAATATCTAGCAGTAAATATAGACGACAAATTAAACTACAAGCAGCACCTCGAAATTCAACTCTCCAAAGCCAGCAAAGCATTCTAGAAAACAAAAAGATTGTTCTACTCCAAACCTCTCAACAGCAAAGTAAAAATCCTGTGCTACCAAGCACTAATCAGACGGATCATAACCTACAGCTGCCTAATCTGGTACAACATATCAGGTTCCCTCATGGAAAAAATTCACATATTCGAAGGAAAATGCATCAGGGCTTGTCTAAGTACTTACAGATTCGAACACAGCAGATTCAAAAAATACGTCAAAGATAAAAGAATCTACGACTTAGCCAACAACCACCGCATCGACTGTCACATCTTAAAATAAGAACGTAACCTAACTAACAAGCACTCACCACACTAAAGAAATAAATCAATCAAATTCAAAGATGGTATTACACTGGGGGTAGCCATCCACATGTTATATTATTATACCACTAAGCTATAATATTTTACCAAATGTCCTACTGGACAAATTGTGAAATGTAAATAAATAAATAAAAAAAAAAACATCATAAAACTAACAAGGAACCACTTCGCGCAAGCTGCAAAGATAAAAGAAAATAGTTTAATCTTCGGTTGCTTATTTCCAAACGATTCGTATTACAAAAATACACTGACAACAAGTTACGTACAGGAAGCGTTTTTATACCTACACGAAAGAAACTATCTCCAAGACCAAAATAATATCCCAATAATATATCATATAAAAAGCAAAATAGGGATTAAAACAATACTCTGCGAGAAAAACTTAAATGGACAAACCGTAGACACTAGGTGGAGATACAACATGGCCCTTCCCCAAAAAGACACAGAAGACAATCACAGAAAAAACATAAAAAAATTGGTGGATACCAAAACCATAATAAAAAAGAGAATAACAAGAGAAAGAGCCACAAAACGGCAACGCTCAGATCTCGCTCCGTATAAAATAGTGTGAATATTGTAAACTTTGTAAATATTGCAAATAATTCTACAGGACACCCCTCCCTTCTCCTCCCCGTCCACCCTCACCGACCCCTTTCCAAAATCCCACAACCCCTCTGAAACCAAATAGACTAACGAACTGTCCTATTTTTGCGACCAGGTTTTCAGAACAGAGATAGAAAGAAAAAAACAACATCGTGTATAAGCATTGCTCTACAGCGACTTAAATCTAATTTATATATTGTAAAGCTAAAAGAATGTAATTCCCACACACAAAATATTGTCTGGTGGGTGAAGAGAGAGGTTTGCGTTTCGTCCCGGGACTACCGATGGACTCGTCAGTAAGGCTATGCCCGGTAGTCCCTGCCTCAGACGTAGAGGGAGTCTCGCTAGGTGCGGTATTTGTATCAATAGCCCGTATATTCGACCGCTAGCGAGATAGACAGGCTCGTTGTCGTCGTAGCCCTCTGGTGTTGGCGGTTGGTACCCACGGATCGCCCGGGAGGTGTTGCGCCGCGTTGGTGCCTCCATCTGTCGGCGTCCTATTGATACCGATCCGCCACAACTGTATACCATATGTCGTACCGTCATGTATCGGTACTTTTGCCTAAACAACCCCACAACCGAAGTTCATTGTTTATGGTGAACAACATGCCAATGTAACATTCTGTTAAGGTATAGAGAGGAATCGAGAAAATAAATGATTTACTTTATTCACACACAACAGCTATACATACATATGTCGAGTTTACATTAGAATTAGAGTTTGGGGCGTGAAACGAAACTTCGTTCGGATTATACATTGTCGTTATGCAATAGAGAAGACATTGACTAGTGCAAATACGATGTTCGAGATTTGGAGTGGCGGCCTGGTAAGTACCGCTACGGTATGACCACCAGACGCGAGCCTCGGGCAGGACGATCGTCAAGGGTACCGCAATGCGGACCCATCATAAACAGTGGGCCTATTGTATAGTCCAGGTACTTTAGGACCTCCCGGAAAAAACCCATAAACTACGAAAGTGCGTTAGTTTATGCTACATCTCAGCAAGACGGGACACGCGGGTTTCCCCAAGTGTAAGGTCACCCGCGCGAACCTTCACGAAAGCAGCCAGCCCATTCAGAAACGGCTTTACCCAAGGAACAGGTAGGAACAGACCTGGGACACACCCACGACGAACCTTCCGCTACAACGGCAACAGCCCAAGACTCACTCTTGCAGCAGTATTCGAAAAGTCAACACGTATCAGTGAACAGTATATTTAACAGTATATTCCGTAACCTACGGACAGTACAGACTCTTGCATCAGTATTCTAAGAGTCAACACTTACCAGTACTCACTCAGTGAACAGTATATTTAACAAGATAATCAGTACACTTACGGGCAGTGGATTCAGAGTAGAACGTGGAATATAGCAACTTAAACCAGTGTAATCAGAGTATTGAGTGTAATAAATAAGGTGAACTAAATCTCGCTCTTTACCTTTATTGTACTCCTCCACCTTGGACGCTAATAACGTTCAAGGCTCGCGATAAACAACCGATCAGTTGCCATCTGACTGGTCGTTAGAAAGTTGTGCGTCGCAACATACGATTATTATAGAATTGGACAAGTAACCGTGGTAATTAGATACTCGAGAAACTAATGACAAATCATCCTAGGTTCAATAACGAATCCGCGGTCGACGGGATGATAGATGAACGTGCTCACAAAATCTAAGTCGGACGCGTAAATTCACTGGTGTTACTCTTTTCGTCGACGAGATCGCAAGAAAGAATGCATTTCTGTCCCGATGATGCTACAGAGGAAAAACTATGATGGGGTGTGTCTAAGGACACGAGATCATCGGATTCGTCGGGGATAGCCTTCGTTCGGAAAGTAAGGGAAATTGATGTTGCCGCTAATTGGTCAATCTCTATACCGGTGGTTAGAAAAAGATGCTAGCCGTCCTCGAGGGAAAGTTGCTAGTGGGAGACGCCGCTCGTTGAAGAATAGGTCTCCCCTATTTTCCCATAGTTGGGACAAAGACTGTTTGTCTGTTTGAAGGACTTTAGTTAACTAAACCTTAAGATTTATAACGGGCCCTCGGGCTAGCCGAACATGTACTGCGGAGACGCATCGACATCTGGCAATCATCTTACTCGAAGAATAGGGTCTGCGTGTGGCGAGCCACGGGACAGAAACCGTTGGAATGTTTACTGTCTCGTGTCGCCACGAATATTTCTTTTAAGGAGAGCTATAGAATTACTCCATACCTTTGCTAGGCAAAGCGTTCATCCCGTGACCGCGGCTACGTTCGGCGACTGACTGTCGCCTTGAGCCTAAGCTCATTATCACAACTCTCGAACAATTACAATCGGATTGAATAACTACAATTGTTCAATTACAGCTATAGTAGGCTCTAGGTTACAATGTTGCGGGATTATCCAAAATTCCAAAAGCTCCGGTGTTCTTTCATCTCCGACATATATTAGGTTGGAAACTAAATGATTGCGGATCTTGTCATTACCATTTAATGGCAAAATCCGCAATCACTTATTTGCCAATCCAATAGTACACGATTCCTCTTGTTTCTATCCTATCCGTGGCTTGCAGAGAATTTCTGGAAAAAGAAAGTTGGCTTGTCTCGTCGATAGCTGGTTATGGAATGGTTGGAAGAGTTTTTGTAAAATTCCTGCGTGGAAAGATATAAGAAAGGTTAAAAGCCTGAAGCTGCTGGTGGTGTCTCTGGTCCTCGTATGATTCAGCATTTACGTTCAGTTCGCTATTGAGTGCCGAAGCGTGCAGACGTGTCTCTAGTGCCCAGTGAAGCCCGAAAACATCACGTGTCGCCCAACCGTCGAAAGTGAACACAGCCAAGTGTTTCCTACCCTTTAGGGAGAAGAAAATCCCACGCACCTAACCCCAACCCGAATACTAGCCTCATAGCCTCACGACTAGATATTCATTTTGAATTGACTAGCTCGATGATGGCCCAGCAATCGCGACCAGGCTCTCCTGAGGAAACTCGCAACTACCCTGCGCTACCTCCTCCGTGTCAGAAGTGCAGTAGAACCCTCCGCACCAACGACGCTAATATTACAAAGAAACGGAAAATAGAAACATCAAAACCAAACACGTCACCCGGAGCGGACAACCAACGTTACAAATAAACACCCACAACAGGTTCGCCGTATTGCAACCCACTAACGACGGCATAGAAATCGCAGACCCGCCGCCAAACCAACAAGCACCGAGAATCCCCCCTCCCCCACCAATATTTGTGGATGATGTCATCGACATACAAACAATGATCAAGTCCTTACAGAGAGATATCTCCAAGGACGACTACAACCTGAAGATTAACAACAACAAAGTAAAAATTCTGCCGACAACCCCCGACGCATACAGAAAAATCACCAAACTGCTTAAGACCTTGACCGCCAACTTTCACACTTACCAGCTCAAACAAGAAAGACCTTTTCGAGTGGTTCTGCGCAACATCCACCACTCAGCAGACATAGATGAACTCAAATTCGAACTCTCAAAACTCGGCCACGAAATCATCAACGTAAGTAATATAAGGCATAGAGTCTCGAAAGAACCGTTATCCTTACTTTTATAGACATAAAACAAAAGCCTAACAATAAGGAAATTTACAACATCAGTCGCCTAATGAACGCAATAGTAAAATTCGAACCACCGCTTGTGAAAAAAGAGATAGTGCAATGCAAAAGGTGCCAAAGGTACGGTCACGCACAGAAATACTGCAATCATACCTTCCGCTGCGTTAAATGTGCAGGCACACACTCCACCGACCAGTGCACTAAATCACCGGAAACCCCAGAGAAGTGCGTCCACTGTCAAGGTGACCATCCTGCCAACTATAAAGGCTGCTCAGCCTACAAAACTCTGTACACAAACAGGTACCCTAAACTCAGAGCAAAAGAGGTAACCAACCAAACACCCAGCCCGCCGAAATTCACGACTACCCCAATCCCCTCAACCAACCAAACACCCAGTCCTACTAAATTCATCATTACCTCAACCTCAATGCCCAAGCAGTACAAGGCATCCAAAATAGCCTGAATAGCCAAAGGGATCTTTCCCAAAATAGTGTCCCCAACTCACCTAACAGAGACAACTTCTCTAGGTTTGAAAAGCTAATAGAGAAACAAGCAGAGCATATAAATAATTTGCTATCGCTACTGGCACTCATCATGGATAAATTAATACGCCCCGACGCAAAATAAAACCAAGACGCATAGCTCTTTGGAACGCCAACGGTCTAGCGCAACACAAATTTGAACTAGAACTCTTCCTAAAACACCAGCAAATCGACGTATCGGAAACCCACTTCACCGACAAAAACTATCTGAAAATAAATGGTTACAAATTCTACCATACCCAACACCCCAGCGGAAAGGCCCACGGTGGCACCGGAATCATAATCAAAACAAGTATTAAGCACTACGAACTTCCATCATTCCAGAAAGACTACCTCCAAGCAACAAACGTAGCAATAGAAGACTGTCATGGTACAATCACCACTTCAGCAGTATACTGCCCTCCCAGACACTCCATCGCCAAAGAAGACTTTGATAACTTCCTGGACACCCTGGGCAATAGATTCATAGCTGGAGGAGACTATAACGCCAAGCACACCCAATGGGGCAGCAGACTGGTTACAGCAAGAAGCAAAAACCTCTTAAACAGCATAATAAACAACAACCTCAACTACCTCACTACATACGAACCCATATACTGGCCCACTGACACCAACAAAGTACCCGACCTTCTCGACTTCTTCGTAACGAAAAATATCTCATCAAGACACGTCCAAATCAACTCCTCGGCTGACCTCTCCTCTGATCATTCCCCCGTGATAGCAACAGTCAGTTCAACAATTATCGAGAATACACCTAATGGCTGCATTCACAACCAACACACCAACTGGCAGCTCTTTAGAGAAGTCTTTACTCACTCAACTTCAGCCTTAACTTCACTAAAAACTAAGGAAGAAATCGAAGCAGCCACGGAATATTTAAACACGAATATAATAAACGCCATCAGCCTCTCCACACCGACAAAGACGTCCATCAGCAAACAAGAATATCCCCAATACATATTAAAAAAATAGCAGAAAAACGTAGACTAAGATGAGTATGGCAGACCCATAAAACACCGGATGACAAACGCAAATTAAACAACGCAACTAGAAAGCTATCCAAAACCATAAAAAATTACAAAAACGATTGTATCCAAAAACACCTCTCCAGTTTATCCCCCACAGCCGACTCCAACTACTCACTATGGAAGGCCTCCAGGAAACTCACACGCCCCGCACAAATAATCCCACCAATCCACCGTCCGCAAGGTGGATGGGCGCGAAGCCCCATAGAAAAAGCCGACCTGTTTGCTAAATACCTGTTGTCTAAAGTATTCATACCCCATTCCTCCAAAGCTGCCAAGGACGTTACTGAATACTTGCACACCCCCTTCTAAATGTCTCCTCCTATTGAACCCTTCACTTCTGCAGAGACTACAGAAACAATCAGTCGCCTAAATCCCAAGAAAGCAGCAGAGCGCGACCTAATAGGCAATAAAGCAATCAAGGAACTTCCCATAAAAGGGACCGCACTCATCACATCGACTTTTAATGCTCTCCTTCACCTTGAACACTATCCTAACGCCTGGAAAATCTCACTGATTACCCTCATCCCTAAACCCGGTAAACCGATATACGAAACCTGCTCCTATCGCCCAATCAGTCTTTTACCTACCCTGTCTAAACTATTCGAGAAGATGTTCACGAATCGACTCCTTCCACTCCTAGAGGACTTGAAAACCCTCCCAGATCACCAATTCGGCTTCCGAAAACATCATTATACAGTAGAGCAAATTCACCGCTTAACTCATACGATCAGCCAAACACTCGAGAAGAAAAAATATTGCTCAGCGGTTTTCCTAGACATCCAACAGGCATTCGACAAAGTATGGCAAGAAGGGCTACTATACAAGCTTAAAAAGATCCTACCTCACCCCTATTATTCCATCCTAAAATCCTACCTAACCAATAGACAATTCATGGTTAAATGCCTAGATGCCACTTCCGCACATTCCCCATAGAATCCGGCGTACCCCAAGGTAGTGTCCTCGGGCCCCTACTGTACTCCATCTACACTGCTAACTTACCTATATCAAACGAGATAACAATAGCAACATTTGCAGACGACACAGAGCTATTAGCTACCCACGCAGACCCGGTAATAGCCTCATCCACTCTCCAGGGAAGTCTCGTCTCCATGGAAAAGTGGTTTCATAAATGGGGCTTCAAAATTAACGAAAAGAAATCCTTACATGTAACCTTCACGCTCCGAAAACAAACGTGCCCTCGGGTCACCATCAACAATGCAACAGTTCCTACCAGGGACTCAGTCAGATACCTGGGCATGATCCTGGACAAGAGACTAACGTGGAAACAACACATCTCAGATAAAACGAAGCAACTAAAGGACAAGTTAAAAAAATTCTATTGGCTCACGGGCCGACGCTCCAAACTAAACATACAGAATAAAATTACCCTCTACAAGACCGTAATAAAACCTGTCTGGACCTACGGAATTGAACTATGGGGAACAGCAAGTAACTCCAACATTGAAATTCTTCAACGCTTCCAATCGAAAACGCTAATATCCCTAATTGATGCACCTTGGTATGTAACCAATGAAACAATACACCGCGACCTCAAGATACCCACAGTCAAAGAGGAAATAGCAAAATATAGCGACAGATATAGCAAAAGAGTCAACAAACACCGAAACCCCCGAATCACTGGACTACTTGATACGACGGACCAGATTCGCAAGCTGAGGAGGCACTACCCGCTAGACCTAAACGCTAGATTCATTTAGTTATCCAAATTAAGCATATGCACTTATTTATAATTCTTATAAATTATACCTATCTATAATAAGTATTAACTTATTGTAAATAAACAGCCATGTCTCTGCGCCACGCCAGAAAAATTACTGAAAATTCTCAACGCGAGAATTGATTGTAATTTCAACAAATAAATAAAAAAAAAAGAAAGGTCCTTCAGACCAAGCGAGTATCTCTCGTCTTAGGTTTCCTTTTACGTTTATTGTTTACTGCGGGTTAACACGGAAAGTTAGTTTTCCTCACGTCTGGTATGAAACAAAGATAGAATTAACCAGTTCACAAGTATTAAAAAGTCACTTTATACACTGTGACGAAATAATATCCAAGAAACGTGTTAAAACATGCATAGAAAATACATGAATTAGACTGAGAAACCACTCCGCTCTTTCGCCACTAACTTCGACACAACCGTCACCAACTAGTCGCAGAGTGGGACTGACCGAAGCTGCCTGGATGCAACGCCAACGAACCCCATGCGGCTACTGCCCTGCCATCTATAATAACCCTACAGCACAGGATAATACTTGAACTGGTTGCTCCCTAAATGTGAAATTTATTTATATCAACAATATATATGTCGGGTTTACATTGGAATTAGGGTTAGGGGCGTAAAACGAATCTTCATTTGGATTACACATTGTCGTTATGCAATAGAGAAGGCATTGACTGGTGCAAATACGATTATTACAGGACTTGACAAGTAACCACGGCACTTAGATACTCGGGAAGCTAATGACCATGATCCTAGGTTCAATAACGAATCCGCGGTCAACGGGATAACAGAATGCGCTTTTTTCCAAAGCCCAAATGGTACTCGAATTGCTTGGCTACGGTGGATGTATAACTAAACTAACTCTTTGTTAAAACGTGGAATATCCACCGAGCGTAAAGACGCTAAGTAACTCGCTAATACGACCTCACGAGAGAATGACTTTCCGTCGCGTTGATGCCATAGAGCAAAACTATGATGGGGTGTGTCTACAGACACGAGATCATCGGATTCGTCGAGGATAGCCTTCGTTCAGAAAGTAGGAAAAATTGACGTTGCTGCTAATTGGTCAATCTCCATATCGGTGGTTAGAAAAAGGAGCTAGCTGCCCTCGGGGGAAAGTTGCTAGTGGGAGACGTCGTTCGTTGAAAGAAATAGATCTCCCCTATCTTCCAGTAGTTGGGACAAAGACGGTTTGTCTGTTTGAAGGACTTTAGGTAACTAGATCTTAGTGTTTATAATGTCCCTTCGGCTAGCTGATCACGTACTGTGGAGACGCGTCGGCATCTGGTAACCATCATACCCGAAGAATAGGATCAGCGTGTGGCGAGCCACGGGACAGAAACCGTTGGAATGTTTACTCTTGCGTGCCGCTACAAATATTTCTTTTAAGGAGAGCTATATAATTGCTTCATACCTGTGTTAGGTGCACCTTCCTGCCGTGACCGTAGCTACGTTCAGCGACCTGTCATATCACTTCGATCCCAAGCCCACTGCCATAAACCTCGGACACCCATGCTCGGATTAGAATATAATCAACTGTTCCTCAGTTTTATTATTTAAGTGTAGCTATAATAAAAAGTCTGGACTAAAGTATCGGGGCCTTCCCTAACGTTCCAAAAAAAGGGCCCGATGCCCTTTCATTTCCGACGTATATATTACGAAATGGCCCTAATTAGATTATTGAGGTTCGTGCGATCAAAATGATATTAAATATGGCTACATTTCACCAACAGTCTTTAACTAAATTAAAGAAATACGTAATACGTGACTGAGACACTATCATATATAGTATCTTACTGTAATTTAGCTATTCTATCTCATTCGCACTAACCTTTAATACGCGCATGGTTACGTACCATAGAGCACGACAGAGTGAATAGAAGTCGGGTAATTTGGTTCTATCCTTAAACAGTCACCTCCTCGGATATGTGGCCACGCGCAGATCCGATCGTTGGCCATATATGCGGGCATTACGCTGAGGTAAAAGTAATTCTTAGAGGAATCAAAATTACAGGATGTAGCAAGTTCCTAAGTAGCTGTACGTATATAAGAAATTCGTAAACAATATAGAGCAGTACCTCCCTTGCTTCTGAGCCCTCGTGTTAGTCCTCTTTCCAGTAAGGCTTAGTACTTGGTAACGCTGCTAAATGTACAGATAGTAGTCGATCTCTGCGATTTCGGTGATTTTTAAATATGTTGTGAGGGGAGAGAGAGCACGACTTTGAACAACTCTTTCCTTTTTCTAAATACATATAACCAACTAAGCGGTATCGCTTAATTACCGATTAGTTAGATCGCGGCGTATTTCTGATTCCGCAACTTACATGCCAAACGGAAAATACGGCACACGAATTTCATTCGTGTGTAAGCAATCGTGCGCTCCAGTGAAGTGATTCAGAGAAGTGTTACGAATAGTGATAGTGAGGGGAAGTCAAACAATGCAGCAGCAGATACCAACAATCAAGATTGCAATCAAAGGAGAAAAGTATTACATGAACGGGTCGGTAGGTTTACCAGGCTTAAAGCAACAGCAGCAAAATAACAACAATCAAAACGATATAGCTACAGAAAAAATAGAAGAGCCGTGGAGACAGGAGGAGTGCAGCCACGATAACGAAAGATGTTACCAGGACAAAAACTGGAAGCTAGCAAAGACTAGCAAAAAACGTAAAATAATTCCAAGCACAAGTGCCGCAGGAAATCTACATACAGAAAAGCAGCGATGGCTGCAAGAATTACCATTTACAAACTCCTTCGTCTCATTAACGGAAGAAATAGACGACGACCCAACAACCAAAAACACAACTCAATCAACACACATTACAAAACCACCACCAATATTTGTTGAGACCCAGATAATAGACCCGCTTGTTGATCGACTAAACGATATAGTTGGGAAGGAAAATTACACAATAAAAGAAACAAAATTAGAACAAGTAAAAATTCAAACAAACACCCCAGAAAATTATAGGAAAGTGATAAAAGAATTAAAGGAAAAAATGCTATATACCACACGTACCAGCTCAAAACGGACAGAAGCTACAAATTAGTTATAACAGGATTACGTCCAAAAATTAACACGAAAAAATTAAGTGATGAATTAGTAAAAATTGGCCATCAAACAAGAGCAATAAACAATATGACAAAATCGAAGCAACCATTACCATTATTCTTAATAGAACTTGAACCTAGAACCAATAACAAGGAAATTTATGAAATCAAAAAAATTCTAAATACAATAGTAACAGTGGAACCACCATGCTACAAAAAAGATATACCACAATGCATGCGATGCCAACAATACGGTCACACAAAAACTTATTGTAACAGAAGCCCGGCATGTGTTAAATGTGCAAAAAATCACTTAACAATACACTGCCCGTACACAGGAAAAATAGAAGAAGTTAGATGTTATAATTGTAACGGAAACCACCCAGCCAGCTATAAAGGATGTGATATATGATATATGATATGATGTGAATATGAACCAAAAGCTATAAACAGAGCCATAGATCTCCAAGGTAATCGAAGCTATGCGCAAGTAACCCAAGACATTGGACAAGCAATGCTCACAAATAATCAGAATCAAAGCAAGAACATCGAAGAAGTGAGCTAAACACAATACTAAGGCAACAAGTACAACAAACAACAGTCATGTTACATCTACTCACAAACTTGCTAAGTAAAAAATAGAGATGGATATGTTGAAAATAGCAGCCTGGAACTCCAATGGCTTGCAACAGCGAGCCCACGAAACTAAAACATTTTTGTATGAAAATAATATTGATATACTACTTGTCTCAGAAACACATTTCACTCTAAAAGGTTACATGAAAATACCGTATTACACCATCTACGACACCAAACACCCTTCAGGTAAAGCAGTAATAATAAAAAATGACATCAAGCATCACTTACATAGTCGATCAAATCAAGAACACTTACAAGCAACCACTGTCACAATACAAACCAATGACAATTACTTCTAAATATCAGCAGTATAGGTGCCTCCGAGACACAAAATGACACTTAAAAAATGGGAAGAGTACTTCCAATCCTTAGGCGACAAATATATAGCAGCAGGAGACTTTAATGCAAAGCACACATTATGGGGTTCGAGAATTAACACACCGAGAGGTAGAACATTAGAAAAATACATTAGAAGCAGCAACCTCAATGTACTATCTACAGGAAACCCAACTTACTGGTCGACAGACCTCGATAAAATACCTGACCTGTTGGATTTTGCAGTAACAAAAGGACTAAACGTAAGCCAATTAAAAATAACAACCAGCCTTGAGCTTAACTCCGGCCATACACCAATTATATTAGAATATATAAGCAAACCATTACTTTATAACAAATCAGAGTCGCTTTGCAATAAAAACTGGCAAAAATCTAAATTAAGCATAATGAATAAACTAAATATATACAAAACAATAATCAAACCAATCTGGACATATGGAGTCCCACTATGGGGGACGGCAGCAATGAGTCACATAAATAAAATAGAAACAGAGCAAGCAAAAATTTTAAGGACAATAGTTAACGCTCCATGGTACGTCAGAAATGAAGACTTACGAAAAGATTTAAAAATTCCAACAGCCAAAGAGGAAATCGATAGATATGCAAAAAAGTATAAAGGAAGACTTGTAACACACCCAAACCATATGATTGCTGAATCGAATAAAACCATAATAGAAAGAAGACTGAAGAAGAAGCATCCCACAGACCTTACAATAGAAATAAAATATAAACAACTTGGAAGATGGAACCTCGCTAGGGTTAACCATCCACATGTTATATTATTATACCACTAAGCTATAATTTTTTACCAAATGTCCTACTGGACAAATTGTAAAATTTAAATTAAATAAATGAAAAAAACGAATTTCATTCGGGGCCGAGGTGAAAATAGCGTGACTGAAGGACGGCAAGATAACAGAGGCACGTTAGAGCACGCCGTTGATATTATACCCGTGTTGTATGTGACGTTCTCAGGGAACGTGCATGGAATGGGCCGGCACCCATACTCCGGATCTCCTCCGTTGAAATTCAATTCTCGTTAACTTACCGTGCCGCAATTGAAACGCAATACAACCGTCGACCTGATAAATATGGCTAGTGTCACGTCCCGCGCTGCGCACGCGCCGTAACGTAGGCTAAAACTACCAATAGCGCGAGTGAGCGTTACAATTTGAAATTTAAATGAATTTTAACAATTTGTATATAAACCAAATTCGAACCTCACAACCCCCACGGAATAACCCGTCACATGACAACCCCTCCACGGCAGACCTAAATACAAATAAGCGTAGCGGCATAGAAGAAGCGGTAATAATTCCTTAGTTTTAGAGTAGTTAATTCCTCAGTTTTGGGTGATTAGTTTTCTCAGTTCTTGGTGATTAACTCCTTGGTTCTTGGCGATCAGTTCCCATTTCCTGGCAAGTAATTTCTTGTTCATAGGGATTAATTCTTAATTCCTCTAGCTCTTAATTTCTCAATTCCTTTGTTTTTTAATTCTTCAGTTCCTTAGTTTTCAGCTCTTAATTCCTTTAGCTCTTAGTTTTGCTCTCAGCTGTTAGGTTCTTTAGTCCTTTAGTTCTTTAACTTTTAGTTCTTTGTTTTATTAGTTTCCAATTCTTGTTAGTCTTGCTAATCGATGTGTTTGTATTTGTCAATTTGTAAACTATCGGAAATCTATCGAAATTAAAATCTTGTAATTAATAAGAGCGAAACGTATTGTGAACGATTGTAACTCCGAGCATTCGAAATTTCAACGACTATTCTGTCAATATCCAATTAGAATACGAATAAACATTTTTTTTGTGAAGAATATTTGTCTAATAATATAGCAGGATTAAGCGAACATTTATTTTCACCAATTTTAATCCCCTCCCGTGCCAGTACTCCTGCGCATAGCAGGTTAGCCGAAACGTGGAGTTTAATTTCAAATTGCATTAAATAACAGACAATACTACAATTTAATCTAAATTCAAAAATTAACGGCAACGCAACCAAAACGAGCCAGACAAAACGTAACACTAGCCTCTCTCTCACCCTAATTTTGATCGGACACCTCTGGATTTTATCAAAATTTCCTATACCTTTCCCTTTAGGATATGTATTGGGCAAAGGTCCATTTTTCTTTAAAGTGCTTTCTATTTTGCCATTAAAATCTATAATGTAGTAAAATGTTTTCTCTACTTTTCGTTCGTGTTTCACTTTAGGTGATCTTCGGCAACATTGAACAACTTTGCATAAGTTACCACACCGATGAAACTTTACTCGAGATTATAACTGGTGGAGTTCTCTTTGGAATTCCTCTAATTCGATGTACTTTTCTTTTTTTCTTTTCCACTCGAACGATCCATCTTAACATACTTCAGATTAAATTCGATAGAAGCTTCGGTTTAAATTTCTAAATCCTGGTTATTGGCAGAATCTGTAAAATTGTATTTCTTCTGACACAAAGACGCTTCATGTTTCCATAGAGAGGATTTGTTTTAGCGCAGTCACTGCTGATCGATTATCGCGGTGAAAACAGGATGGAACAGCATAACCCGACAAATACGTCGTTATTTTCTCGTAGCTTCAATCTTCTAATTAACGTTGCTTGTACAAAACGTCTCGAATCAAAGTGCTGTATTCAAGTTCACCCTATTTCGAGTCCCGAGTATACAAAGACATAATTTTAACTTCATGTCGCGTCTTTTAATTAACGCGAGTCATACACAACGTTCCGAATGCGAGAGTGTTGGTTCGTACAGCAACAAAGGTTGTACGACTGTCGTAGTTTGCACGGGGAAAGAGTTTACATTATTTTCTGGAAAATGTAATTTATTAAAGAATACCTACACTTTTAGAAACAGTACACATCGTACTACTAAAATCTACAAATTTCCCGAGCAATCTATTAAGTTTACAAGCTTTCTAAATTTTAGAAAATATAAACGTTAGCTCTTATAACTGCTCAACTGTTCGTTTCGTTGTACGGCAGAACCGGTGAAAGCTCGTAAAAATAGTTCATTTTCCCGCTGTGAAACAACCAATTTATTCGATTACACGCTGCAACTATTCTGTGATATAAACGTCAATTCTTATGTCTTTATAGAAATTCTAATACGACAATTTTCATTCGCGCTTTCATAGCGATACATATCGTTCTTGGTCTCATGTTCCTCCCGATTATCGTATTGTACGACCGGCACTGTGATGGAAATTGAAATATTTATTTACTTAATATTTAACGTAAAATTAAAATTGCACATTACAAAACATTATCGTTCCCGTACAATTATCATTCGACGTCATTAATCGATAGCTGGGTAAGTAAATACATCATTTCATAATGAAAATTGTAATTACGATCCATATTTAAATTAGTCATCTGTCAAATATGAAACATATCATATAATCATTCCACGTGAGATAAACGAAATGAATTTTTTTAAAATCTCAATATCAAATTCAATAATAGGTTTATCCATTTTTTAACGGATGTTGTAATTATTATATCGAGCGGACGTTTAAACGAATAATCATAGCGAATAAACATTGCAATAGAAGAAAAATGACCAATATCAGATCAATTAAGAAAAGAAATTGCAACATTTACTTACCCTCGCTTCATTTATTTTCTAACTTCTTCAAACATTTACGCTGACCAAAAACAATTTATAAAATATGAAGATCTGCAAACGCGCACGTCGAACGAAAAACTCGCTTTAACAAAAACTTTTACAATAATGAAATGGGGTAGTGATCAACGTACTTGATAAAATACACACGTACGCACGCATGCACACGCTCACGCACACACACACACACAGAAACATATACGTATATGAAAGCACATAAATATAACGCGTTCAAAGAAAAGCAGACAAATTTATTACTCGATTTATCATAATTTTCATTAAGCTGCTTCAATCGGCACTTAGTAAACGATACGATAACGCGATTAGATCTCTTTATCTCTTATGTGAACAAAACGATGTATATTAAATAAAGTTAGAGACAGAATGGAATATCTAGTTCGCTCGTTTTCTGGCTGGTCGTCTAGCCTAGAATGCTTGACATATTCTGCTTCAACAAACTGAGACCATCGCAAACAATGAACAGGAAGCGCCTAAGGCTGACACCCAAACTTCACTCAATGCTCGATGTTTGAGCCGAGCGCAGTTCGTACTAGGTCAGAAGCGTCGATTTATCTTGTATAGTATTGTTACGCCGCGCGACTCTCTGCCTGGCCCAGGTCAGACACCGCGGGCCAGACGGACACCAGAGGTCCGCTCTTTCGTACGGCGTACCCTCAATAGCCTTAAGCACCGTCCATAAATCATAGATTTCTTAGAAAAGGTCCTTTAAACAAAACAAACATCTGGTCCCGAGGAGTTGCTAAACACTATTGTCTACCACGGCAGGACAAGGGAAAGTTGTGTTTTTGTCACGCACGCGGCAACTTTCCCCCATTAATCACTTTCTCTCGAGGGCAGTTAAGACCCTTCGTTTAACCAATTAAAAACGAAGCCTATTCCCTCACTCTCCTAAATAACATCGGCTCCAACAAATCCGATGGTCCCGTGCGCTAGAGACATCGATCCTTAGCCTTCCTCCGAGACAGCATCGTCTCCCAAGAACACTGATTTCACATCCTTCGAACGGTCAACATCCTTCGAGCGGGTATACACACCCGCAGATCAGTCACTCACTCATCTCGTACACACGCACCAGTGTAACTATCCTCGTTAGAAGTTGTGGAATAAACGGTGAAATATAACTTACTACTGTGTCATATTCAATCAACCACCTCTGTTATCCTAACCGAATCAGGGGAACGACTACTTCGCGGCGTCGATTCACCGAATCGTAGCGAGAAGTTACGCCCCTCGCTGACGCGTTTTCCTCGCGACCGCGTCTCTCCGCGAACGGTCGTAACAAGTATATTTCAACAAATATCGATACATTTCATGCGTGTCATGGAAAATGCGAATACATGACTTAAAGAACACTTCGAAATCATTTGCTTCGTGTGTGTGTGTACTTGGCGTGTTTATTGTACGTCTCAATCTAGCCCGATTCTTCAGTATAATAGTGTGAAAATTGATTTTGAAACGACCTATAAATCAAAGAATTAAATATTCTCTATGCTTTTATTTTACGATTATCTTAATTTATCCAAAGAACCATGAACACATGCGAAAAGTCTGATCCAATATATCGCGGTCACGCGCCTCGCGGGCGAATCGTGCGAATGAACGTGTAGCTTATCTGCGTGGAGATGTGATTCGTAGCTGAAGCCTTCGTTACAAGTATCGCATTTGTAAGGGTACAATTTCCATGATTCGTCCTGATAATGCTCCAACTTGTACATTCCTTGAAACGATTTACCACATATTGCGCATAAAAAATCATTGCCCTTGTAATAATACGTGTCATGCTCGACTAAACGTTCGTAGGATTCGAATAACAAATGGCATATATTACAGATTGGTTTATCTTCCACAGCGCAATCGGAATTCAACACCAGCCTAGAATCTTGCCCAATATGCAAATGTCGTTCGTGAATTTGAAAACTCTGTTTCTTAACAAATCCTTGATCGCAGAACTTACAAAAGAATTTGTAGTTCACCGAACACGAAGGCGCATGAGTAGCAAGCATGTGAAACTGTAAGAATCTTTTAATGGAAAACATCGTGTTACAAACGTTACACTTTTCTGTGGCTGTTTGGCGATAGATGCGTTCGTGTATGCACAAATTTTTAAGTGTTCAGAATTGTGTTCCACAAGTAGTGCAAGGAATCATGTCAGCTTTCAAAGGCAAGTTACATGTCGAGCTTGTTTCACGAAAACCTTCAAATTCCTCTTTCACATTTTTCGATACTGCTTGCTTGAAAGCGTCTTCGTTTTCCTTTTCCTTTTAGTTTTCGTCTTCGTCTTCGCCTGACACAAAACTAGTAGGCTCCAAGAATTTGTCGCATTTCTCTAAACGGACCACGCATTCTTTATACTTAACTTCAGGTGCAGATCTTCTACTTTGGTCAAATATATAGGGGAACTTGTTTGTTTTAAAAGATTGTCTTGATCTTTCAAAGGTCTCAAACTCCAATAAATCGTAAAAATCATATAAAGAAGAAAAACATCTTTTCACTGACCTAAGGTTGTAAGGCGTATTGCGCGAGGTATTAGAGCTTCCAGGTTCAGCTTTTATTTCGTTCCTTAATAAAGATATCATTGTTTTTAAATTCACATGAGTTTGAACAAATGGTCGTTTCCTAACAGGAGATTCGATTCGCTCAACAGAAGTAGACGTCTGAATAACTTCTGCAGCAGTTGATGTCTTGTTACTAAATGTGTCGAACGTTGAAGTTGGAATAATAGTCGCAGTAACAGGAATATTCTCCGTATCGATAACTTTTTCCGGGCTAACCCATTTGTCATTCGGTTTGTCTTTGTACGTCGATATGAAGCCTGTAAGGACGGTCTGCTTCATCCTTTTCGACTGTGTACAATGCGAATCGTTTAACCATTTCGTGTGCGTAGACTTGATATTGCTGTTCGAACCCTTGATGGATGTTACTGTTTAATACTGTTTGATGATACTGTTTAAACTATTAGATGGTATCAAAGGTATATTTATTGAGCTATCTACGTTTTTTGGGCAGGGACTGTGTGAAGTATTTGATTCTGCCATGGCTATACCATCCGAATGATTCGACTTTCCTAACGATTCAGCAGATGTTTTCGTGATTTTGCTTTCACCAGAAAATATTGCGTTCCCATGCGCATGGAATAAATGAGATTGGATATGTCTTTTAAAGGAAAACCTTCGGCTACAAAAATTACATCTATATCCAGACAATTGTTTCGTACGACATTGCTTCTTTAAATGACGTATCAAGGAAAAATGCATAGTGAAAATCGCAGTGCAATTATTACACTTAAATACATTACAGGTATATAATTTGTTATGCTGATCAAATAAATGTTTAGTTCGAAAAGTTAACAAACAAACGTTGCAACTTCTTCTGTTGTTTGAAGGTACTTTATGCTTACTTTTTCGTTTATCAGGATCCGATTTCTTATTTTCTAGATACGTACTTTCTTGAGGAAACGCGAATTCTTCGTCTTCAGAATAAACGTCATCCGAAGATTCACCTTTAAACGTCGCTGTTTCATTTTCATTCCCTGTATTCGTATCAACTGGCGACAAATCATCGCAGATCTCCGGATCGATTGGCTCTTCTTTTATTCTTATTGCATAGTCAGAAGGCTGAAAAAAATATACAAACCTAACGTAACATTCTAAAAAACGAAAAATCTATGAAACAGTCTTAGCCTAGTAATTGAAGCCAATCGTGTCATAAATATCATGGGTTGGATAGAAAACTATGTATAGAGCTACAAAACTAGATAGTAGAAAGAACGCTTTATGACGCCATGTTTATGAGTTAGCCAGGTTCTACCATTAAAAACATGAAAAACATAACTGCACAAATCCAGAATACTACATACATAAGAAGAGAGGTGTAAATTTTGTGTAAATTTACAGCTTCATTAGAATTGCTACGAAACTTTTCCTCAACTCCTAACATTTATCATAGGACATGGCCGATCGATATTTTCAAACTATTGTGTAGTGAAGTGGATTATATTCAACTTTCAATTATATTCAAATGGAAGAAAAATCAGATTCGCATACGATATTTTTAACATGGTTGTTTAACGTTATTTCATGAATGTATTCTTCCAAGTAACAAATTGGTACAAAGCAACGAGCGGTTCTTCTATATGTTTAACAAATTGTATATTATAAATGAGAAATGAAATATACGACAGAGCAACAAACACCATGCAAAGCTCTAAAAATTCAATATCATTTGAAAATATAAAAAAACAACTCAAAAAGTTTACAAAAATCACCATGAATTGTTTAAAGTAGCAATATTTGTATCCAATTCGATGGAAGATATTGTAGAATCAATCGCGATCAGTAACCGGTGTGAGAAACAGTCAATGGTAGTAACTGGTCAAAAAGAAGGAAAACGTGACTGTCAACGGTGCTTACATACGCTGATACGATGAACGCATCAACGTTTTTTGATCTTTTATGGTGTATATTGGCTTGCATCGATGCAGAAAGTAATATTATTTCCTTAATTGGTAGACAAAGCCATTGGGTATATATTAAGTATATATTGATATACTGATGTCATTTCACGAGACTTTGGAGTCGATGCGTAGCGTCATTACGATACGTTTCAGCTATACAGGCTGCTCAACGAATTTTCTACGCTAGACTATACTAGAACTACTGTCCCGATGCTGTTCGGGCAGTAAGGGACATATGCAAAATTCCTCCCTTTCACTATGTTGCCAATTTGTATAAGAATATATATACACGCGGGTAAACGCACACGCGTATCTGTGCCTCGTTATAACTGTGTGCGGAAAAATTTTGTATATAAACCCACAGCAGCAATACTTTTCATAACGCATACAGCTTTAAACCTGGGCATAAGGTTACACGAGCGTTAAAACGGGCATACGTTTCACAGTCATTTCGTACGTACGTAGAAGTCACGGCATACGAGCGTCGTCTGTTTTGCAGAGCTGGCGGAACAATTACTCACGCCCTATCAGTGTGCTGACACGCAGATGGTCGAAGCGCTAAATTTCTAGTTCTCAAAAATAGCGATTGTTCTTGACTGTGGCGTAAACCATGCTTGACGGAACGTTCGCGACATTGTGTTATAAAACTCCAATAATATTTCTTTTTAATCTGAATCGATATCGAAGTGCGTTAAAAACTGTAAATAATTTGATTTATACAAATGATTTTTGCAATAACAAATGATTTATAATAAACAAATCTGAAAATCCTTGCACAAAATAGAAAAGTTTTCATTCCGATACAACTATTCGCTATAGAATAATCGCTGGACATACATAAAAAATACGTACTCATCGAACTGATAACGAATAACCAGCGATACGTTCGTGTGACCTGCTCTATTTAAAGTTATACGTTACAAAACGCCTCAGCTGAATCCAACGCCCGTATTTATATAAATACATCAGTGAACAGGTAGCGCACGTTCCCAGTGATGAACGTTCCTGGTACATCTGTGAGTATTAATCCATTATACGGCAATATATTTTTTACAACATACGTTGTTTCAACGCTCGTATGCTTCGACGCATTAATATGATGAAAATCTAATCTTTCTTACTAATCCACTTGGTATCGTACGAATAAATAGATAACATTTCACGATACAACAGCGATTTACATTAATATTACATAAAACATATTTATATATGTATAAATATCAATTTTATATTCTACAAGCCGAGGAAAATTAATAACAAATGATAATAACACAAATGGCAAACATAATCAGTGTACTAAATATCAACATATTAATGCAAATCATTTGTAATTCAATATTTCCATTTTTATAAAATAAAATATGTAAATGAAATTTAATTGTAAAATGATCACATTCGCATAAACTCATTACTCTACAACGGAGCAATTAAATATTATATTGATAACAATAATAAACACGGTTGCATCGATGCTAGACATTCTGCATTACTTTAGTATTTTTAATCCATGTATTATTATTGAGCCATAATATATAAAGTATAGACGCAAGAGATCATAGCGCGTTGGCCAAAGTAGTCTTATAATTGACAGATACATTATACAAAATTTTATGTACCATCGTGGAAATTCCTTTTAATTCAACAATTAAATTTCATTTCTATTACAAATCATAAGTTTGCATCAGAACGGCCAAAGAAGCAAATCTTACATTGTCTTATTGAAATAGTTAAAGAAAGTGGTACATAAACATTAGCTTAATATGTTATATTAACCAAGATTTCTAGAAACAAAATACATTATTCAATACGGTCAAAGTTCACTTATCGAATGATGTTTCAAAAGGTACTTACGTCCATTTTGTTGTCCAATTTTATATCCATGGAGATTGCATAAACGGACCGCACGTAAACTAACACTCGAGCCATTTGCTTTACGAAATTATTATTATTATTAGACAAACTGCTTGCCTGTGCACGAGGAAAATCTATGATTAGTGAGCAGTAGACTTTAATAATATCCTCAAAGAACAATTCGCGTTTTCCTTAAAATATGCCATAACTGCACGATAACAGTAGCAATTTGTAAATGAATATAGAAATTGTATGAGATACAGTTATCAAATACATTTAACAAAACTGTAATTATTTGATAAAAAGTCGTGAAATCAATGAAAAGCAGAAGACAATGGAAGATATTTCAGGTTAACCTGTCATACATGATCTTAAAAGTTGTTTACACTCTCTTATTATTCACTTATTATTCATTTGCATCCAGAACATGTTTTCCTTTGTTAATAGTTCGCGTCAAGATAGAATGTAAATTTCTTATACACATATAAACATGCAAAGAGAGAGAAAATACCGTTCGAACTAGGACACCACCATGAGCAGCACTGTGGGCATTAAAATGGCATCCTCCACTAGTAGCAAACATGACGCTCAGTTCAGATAGATTCACACGTGGCTGCAGCGCATGCGTCTTACTGAGTAGATTCTCTGACTAGCTTCACGTTATGTTCAATACAATTTTTTTGTTCACGTTTCTGTATAAACTCACGTTATATATGTATGTATATCTGTGCATCTAAAAAGCAACACCAACACACGTCAATGAATATCTGATTATTCCTGCATCATAAGTACTGCAAGCTTCGTATTCGTATACACAGGTTTGTAAACTCCAGTAGAGGGGGTAATGCTCTTAATATTCGGAAATGTGCTTTACAAATCGGCCGTTAGTCGCAGCGCTGGCATCAATTTGTTAACACCTTCGTTTGCAAAATTATGAAAAGCAGTTTAGTTTATATTCTTCACCTTTAGTGATAATTTTCATCAATATACTTAAAGTAGACATGCAGTATTTCACGTGATACAAAAGAATGTTGTTTAAATGAATGTAGTTTTACATAATGCTATAGAATTTAGTTATAGACACGATCGTGCTGCAGACACAAGAAGCGCTGCGCGGCGAAGTCTAACAAATCGAGTCAAGTCCCTTACTCGAGAAATGCTTTCTGGCCCGTACATGGCAAATATATGCATACATACACAGGCGCGCGTACACACACACACACACGCGCACACACGCGCACACACGCGCACACACGCGCACACACGCGCACACACGCGCACACACGCGCACACACGCGCACACACGCGCACACACGCGCACACACGCGCACACACGCGCACACACGCGCACACACGCGCACACACGCGCACACACACGCGCACACACACGCGCACACACACGCGCACACACGCGCACACACGCGCGCACACACACGCGCACACACACGCGCACACACGCGCACACACGCGCACACACACGCGCACACACGCGCACACACGCGCACACACGCGCACACACACGCGCACACACGCGCACACACGCGCACACACGCGCACACACACGCGCGCACACACGCGCGCACACACACGCGCACACACACGCGCACACACACGCGCACACACTCTCACACACACGCGCACACACTCTCACACACACGCGCACACACTCTCACACACACGCGCACACACGCGCACACACACACCTTCTTACTGTTGACTCTGTCAAAGGCTCATGAGATACCATTGGTTGTTAAAATATTTGTCAAAATATCTGTTTTATACTCTAGCGTTAAGAATAAGAATCCTATTGCTCAAGAAATTAAAATGTGGTTAAAGAAATGATTATTTGAACCCTATCGACAATTAACTTTTGCAGTCGGTAACTTACCGACAACATCTTTATGTGTCAGGTTATCGATAGAATTTAGGGCGCGTAACAATTTTTCATTTGAATTAGCCATCGTTCTGAACAACAGAGATTATATTTACAGGTACAAAAAAAATGACTTTAACAGAGTTTAACAAACATCAGAGGTGTTTAGACACGCAAGATGCAATTGACAATGTTCTTGGGTTCGATAACGAATCCACGGTCAACGGGATAACACTTTACTAGGCGTAGAATACATTTTAAGCACAAAATACGATTGCTGGGACGCTCAGTATAAACTGCTCGAAGTGTAACTTTCAAAGGCGATCGCACGAATAATAGACTGATGAAAATTTTCCTCGCTTTACAATCGCGTTCGTTTGTTAAATACTCGTTAGAAGCATCGAGAAAGTTCCAATCGCCGTTGCTATGCAGTTTGTACCTGGAGTTTTATTATTAATACAACGTGTGTCCCATTATATTGGCACCTCCGAGGTAAAATCACACGTGGCCAGGCCCGTTCTTGAGGCCGTATGCCGCCACAACCACATTTCTAGGGAGAACCATACAACCACTCCACTTTTCAAGTGCATAGTTTCGTAGAAAAGACCTACGTGACCCTGGCTACGAGCGTCTGCAGAACACGTGCGCCTAGAAAAGACAATAGAAGGCGACAACGGCCAGAGAGTCAGTCGAGAAACAGAGTGTGATTCGAAAAGCAGAGTGTGAGCGGAGAAGCGGAGTTTGCGAGTGGCGTTGCCGAGAGAGTGTTGATTGCGTTTGGTAAAAGTCGAGTCGTTATCGAGTTATTTAGTTGCGCTGTTTTCTGTACGTTTGGTGTGAATAGTTCAGGTTAAACAACAATCGCCTTTTTCTGTCCGATTAACATCTCTATTGTCCATTCCTTGTAAACACATTATATCACGATATTACATATATATTATATAATATTTATTATTTATAGAATAAGTATTTATATCAGTATACATATACGAGACGTAGAATAAACACGTTTATCGCACATCTGGAAGCATTGGGAACCTTTAGCATTTTAGTATTATTCCAAATGTTACCGACTCAGCGTCTAGATGATATTATCTGTTCCCTTCAGCACATTATCCAGTCCAGCACATTGTTAAATATATAGGTATCTCCTTTCCATAACACATCTTGGATAACAAGCTTTTGTGGCAATCGCATATCCGGAGATATTTACTTGTGTACACTGTACTCCAATGATGTGAGGTCAATCGAGCGTGATCGGCCTGCGGGCGTTCGCAGAGACTTGTCCTAATAGTAATAAAAATGGAGCGATATATGGGACTCTCTAAGAGGTGGTGCTCTATCTTTAAAACCATCTCAATTTCCGGCATGAATTTTTCTGGCAAAAATCATCCTGGTAACCAAGTGATTACTACCTAGCGAAGCTACAAAAGTATGGATTGGAACACACAACAATACTCTATTGAAAGTACAACAGGTTTTCTGTGCTAAGGAAAATGAAAACTGGTGTTTTCTCGATAATGCCTAGACTAACAATAGAGTGTATTTTTTCGATTTTGAACTTGAACATCTGATGACGAAAATGAGAGCCTATTGAACTATGCGTCTCATTTAAAAGATAGACAGAGCCACGTTACATTTCTTTAAGCGGTAGGGAGTACCACGAATAATCTATACTGGATGAAGAAAAGGCGGCTCTGCATCAGAGTTTCATCAAATACTAAAAATAATAACTTAAAACAGTCTTGTTACATTTAGACTTCTTCAGAACATGGTAATGGCAGTGAAATCTGAGCTGATGTAGGGTTTTCGTTGCAATCTAGCGCGGCTTACCTTGCACAACCACATAAATAAATTGGCGAAGGTGGGGAGTTATAGTACCTAATTAGACTTCTCCTGCTAGATGAGATAACAAGCAGCAGGCCTCGTGTCACGACGTCCGACGACGTTCCACGACGTCCCGCGACGTTCCTCAACGACCCACGACATTCCACGACATCCGACGGTGCCCCCGTAGGGGGTTATTAGTCCAGTCTAATTCATCAAACAGTTTTGGATGATCTAGACTAGACTAAACTATTAAAGTAGTTTCTAGCTTGATATATCTCGGAATTATAAATATATGTTGTTTACCAATAGCAATCGAATCCTAATATTAAAATTAACGTTACACTTTCAGAATAGTACATCATGTATTATTATTTGGGAAACGATGGCAATTACTCGGTCCCATCACGGGGAGATAACTACGCAGGGATTCTATTTACGTAAAGAGTTTTTAAGCATCGAAAGCAGAAGATATAAAATTATTTGATGGCAAAGAAGTAGCGTGTATGGAAATTTATTAATTAGAATAGGTATAGTATGTGGATCTACATAATCACATTTGAACATTGAACTTACCATCGAAGAAACCAAACCTCGTTGCCATCGATTAAATCGCATTTGCTTTTTCAGTTCCGTGAATGCGATTTGATTCCTTGGCTTTGAGCGAGTACGAAGAATTACAATTCATCCATAGACGCTCTACAGTTACACTTTGTATTAGCACTGATTTTATATGAAATAGTTAAGTGAAAAATTAAATACTGTGCTTAAAATTAAAAGATAAAACTAAATGGAAACAAAATACCGCTTCAAAGACTCGAAAGATTTCGTTAATACTAAATAAAACAAAATAAATCATTAATTTAATCGCTATGAGTTGGTTTTATTGGTTTAAATTTATTTATTGGTTTAAATGAATAGTAGAATTGCTTCCGATTAATGGTGTAAATTAAGAGCATAATTATTTTAAATTAATGGGAGGCTTTTGTTATAAATTAT
Organism: Bombus vancouverensis nearcticus; assembly: GCF_051014615.1. Lineage (NCBI taxonomy): Eukaryota > Metazoa > Arthropoda > Insecta > Hymenoptera > Apidae > Bombus > Bombus vancouverensis. Next base: position 1,399,658 of record NC_134928.1, on the reverse strand, counting down.
TATTTTAATTGTTAAAAATTAATGGAGTAATTGTTTCAGATTAATAATATATTGTTATAAATTAATAGTTGAACTGTGAGGCATTAACAGATCAAACGGTGTAAGTCAATGGCTTAAATGTTGTAAATTATTAATTTCATTGTTACAAATTAATAATTAAATTATTAATAAGTGAGTAAAAGTTCTATTTTTATCTACACAATACGGCAGCTCAAAGAAAAATGAGCTCCCGCGCGAGTCGTAGTTCCTCATATACCTCGTACAAGTCGTAGAGAAGAAGATTCAGAGATGTAAACGATCTCGCGCGACGTTGTCAAGAGAATGTTGGATTGGATGGAAATCCATAAGAGCACATGGAAAACAGCTCTATGAAATTTACGAGTGGAACCGTTGCCTCCATAACTCATAAATAAAAAAGCGTATTATCAATGTTCATTAAAGGCTTGCACAGGCACCGTGATTGTCCCTACGGCGAGTATCCACAAGAAATACAACGAATTACGACACATGTTCGATATGACCTCCGTTTTGTCGTAAACAGAGCCTAACGCTTCTCTTAAAATTTTACCGTATCGAGAATGCAGTGTTGCAGTTCTATTGCAATAGACACCGGCGATGCGTACACTAACCTCCTCATGTGTCCCCAGAGGTCAAAGTCGAGGGGATTTAAACGTGGGGATCGAGCAGACCAAAGCACAAGTCCCCTTCCACCGATCCATCAATCTCCAAAACAGTTAGACAAATGTTCCTACACTGCGTGGGTAGAATGTGATGTGATTAAAATTGATCGCTACGTGTATTTGTTACTCCAGTGTCACATTTATTAAATGTTGTCTCATTAGTAAATAATATCCTCGCGGGGAAATTGGAATTGCGTTGGATTTTCCGACTCATCCATTTGAAAAAGTTTTCTTCTGTTTTTAACTCGTGAACTTTCTGAAAGCTACACAGGTGTAGATCTTTCCCCTTCAATACAGACTACACGGTGCTGCTGCTGACACCTTCTTCAGCAGCAATAACCCTCGTATTTAACCTGAGATTTTTTTCAATGCGGTGCAGTATTCCGTCCCCCAGATCCGGATCGTCGTGCTGAATTCGCCCGCCAGGTTTCAATGTACCTATATCCTGAAATCGATAATCTATTTTAAAAAATATCTTTGTGCTAGGTATATAGTTCTATTGGTGTGGTAACAAAGGTGCATGTCCGAAAGTTCTCCAAATGTATACGATATTTTGTAACACATATGGCGATTTAAATAATAAACAACGAATAGTAATGCTACACTGCATACAACACCCACTGCGCGTACTGCACACCCAATACACCTAAGTGACACTCAAACTTTATATTTTCAGTTCTCTGAAAGTTTCTCATCGACTGTCGGAATGATTCTGTCCTTTCAAAATTGTTCTAGCCTTTTGCCTCAAAATGGCTACAATATGGTAGCGACAGAGAGTTCATTCACGAAGAAGAATTTACTATATTCTTTGCCAATGCTTATGTAACTTAAATTTATATAACTCGGATTTATCCAGGAACAATCATAATATTTCAGAAGTTCCTTACGAAAACAAGGGTGTGGTATCGAGGAAGCAAACAGGCTGTGCACCAAATGTGTTTAAAAAAGCGTAAATCTACTTTGTACAATCGTCAAACTTTATATAGCTGGAGTTTTATTCGTAATTCGTATTTACTAGATGGGTTTCGGAAATATGTCTATTTCTCTTTGTACGTACTTTCAAGCTCTAAATAGTAGTCAATAAAACAATAAAAATATTGGCACATCGTCTTCAGTTTGTATTGTTTTATTGGCCATTAATTAAGGCTCTGTATTTAATACCAAGTAGTCCGTAGTTGCATGACTGTGAAGGCACTGATAGTATTCAATGTGAACAGGCTGCAGTCAGTGTAAAACACTACTTAAATATTTTCTACTACTACTACTTTAAATATTTGTTTTTTTTTTTGCTGAGAGTAAAGCAAAAGCGCTGGCGCGTGTGTGTGCATCGAAGGGAGTTCGCATCGGCATTCTTAAAAGAATTCGGGATCTGTATTAGATTCAATTTCACTTTATACGAGCGCCGGTTTCACGTTCTCATCTCAATAGATGCAACAAATAACTGTGACTGTATCTCCAAGAGCAGTGTTATGTCGCGTAGGACATCTGCACTCCATCCCTAGCTGTTGGACAGCCAACGGTCTACGTACCGTCATTTCGACCCTCGATAAATCTAAGGACCCATTATAAACCTTTAAATTTAACTTCATTGTGTCAACATATGTTTTTCAGTCGATCTGTTTGTCCTGAAGGATTTTTAATCCTAGAAATTTTTTCGGTTCGCGGCTGGTTATTAGAAAAGTCCTTGGGTTTGTTGGGCGTTCTTAAAACCACGGAGAATGCGGGTATTCACCTATTGGGAAACACTGAATATTTGTCTAACAAAACAGGTTGGTTTTTCCCATGAACAAGATCACCCACGAACCACGATGGTAGGAGGCTTCCTCCTCATACCTTCAGGCATTAACGTGGGTCATAACCAATCAACATCGCGGATCATTACCCTCAATTTTCCTAACGAAAAGTGTGAACAACGGATCCGCGTTCTTCATTCAAAGGGCACACCCACATCGAAACTTCTTCCGTAATAACATAAGAGCGACAAGTCAGTCTTAAGCACGTCATCTCTCTAAACTTGTTCTCGAGACTACAGAACAGTCACTTCATATCTATACTTAGTCTCCTCTATTGCTACGTCAACTAAAACAACAAACTCAACTGTATGGGCCTTGCTCTATTGTGCATGTGTATCGCATCTTTATACGCCAAATCATCGTCTACGATGTATATCATACGCAACGGTGTAACTCTTAAGCGTTGAAAATATATAGTTTATAACCCTGTTAATCGCAGCCTCAACTTATACCACCTCAACCACCCACATTATCTCAACGAAAATCAGGGGAGCGACCAATTCGCGGCGTCGATTATTACGTGTTTCCTCGCGATTGCGTCTCCGCGCGATTGGTCGAAGATACAGTGTCAATCTCAGAGCTATTGCATTTGCAGACGACCTTGCTATTGTGACATCAATCACATCTCAACCTACATCAGCCTTTGGACACATCACCACCTTATCATCATAGCCTACACCAAGGCTGTGACGCACATTAGTCCACATCAGAGATAGAGATACACCTAGCCCCTCAACATCCTAAAACCAAAATGTTTATAAACCGAGACTTCACCCAGCTCGGGCAGTTCTTGTTCTAGTTGCTGTTCTTGTACAACACCCTTTTTACTGTTCAGTGTTATTCTATCATTGTAAGTGCCAAAATTATAATAAAGTTCGATAAAAGAAAATTAATAGTTGGGTTACGACTTAGCGTTCTTTTCTCTTACAACCCAAGTATCAATTTTACGTGACACTAGCTTGGTGGGTCTGAAGAAGAAGCAAAGTGTGGAGGTAGATTTGAATCTCCACATGAAGACGATATTAAATTGGTGTGAAAATTCGGGTCTCCAGATAGCAAAGGAGGAAACGGAGATTATATTGTTGACGATAATGAGAGTTCCGAAGAAGTTTAATATAACATTGACGGGAGAGGTGCTTAACACACGCGAAAGGGTTAAATACCTAGGCGTAGTGTTACACTCTAACAGAAATTATTGTGATCATTTTGATACGGTTTGTAATAGAGCGGGTGCGATTGTAGGAGCTATCGTTGTTCCGCAGTTTCTGCGGGATAGTAATGAGGACAAGACAGGCAAAAGGTACAAAGGCGGGGCGATTCGGAAAAGGGGAAGAAGAGGATGATGACTATCTCCGAAGAAACAGAGGCATTTTTTGATAAGGAGTTGACGCGTCGAATGGGGTCTCGTCGAAGTAATGTGGTATTAACAGTGCCGTCGAGACCCCCCACTCGAAGGATTGGAAGAGGAGGGGTTTTTTAGGGGGTATGGCACTACCATCAGCCGAGTCCCACATAACCCGGCGGCGCGGGTTGTTTGGTATGCGTAATGCATTTCCCCTTCTCGTATAAAAAAAAAAAGAAAGGCACGTATCCTCACCAGTTGGAGCGTTCAAAACGTTAGCAGGCCGGTTCGGACACATACACTTACACATTATCGTGATGCAATACTCGCAGGGCTATCGATATTGTCTATCGTATATCGATCGTTTTTCGCGTTAGCCCGAAGCCGTTCCCATTGCTGCTATGGAAGCGCCAACTATCGCCTCGGCTTTCCGCTTGGATTTCTCGTTTCGGCGTCTCTTTAAAAATAACGGCCGGCTACGGACGCTAATTCGAATCGTGTCTGTTTAAAGAGTTATGCCGGTTGCTCGGCGTCACGCACCTGCGCACATCGGCCTATCATCCCTTGTCTAATGGGATCGTAGAACGCTTGCATAGATACCTTAAAGCGACGATCAAGTGCCACGACACGAGCAACTGGGTCGAAATCCTACCGATAAAGGAGGACTTAAACGTGTGGCGCCACTCGACACTAACTTCTACCGGACGACGGTAGCGCAGTGCCACTTCATGTTGGTGTAATTTTTGCCCTGCATATCTATTAGTCTCTGTGACTAAAAGACTTATCACTTTTTCATTAACGAATAACGAAGACATTTCACTTGCGCTAATGTCAGACGGCAAATCCATCAGAAATCCGCTTTATCCGGTGAACGGAAATGTCTGTTGCCTGTTAGCGAATTCATTCCAGTCAAATACCAACGAATTATCAATAGAGTCGAGTTTCTCTACTTCGTTTATAGCAAGTTCTTCCAACATGTCTTTGAGGTCTTTGCTTGCACATGCTTCCTCAACATTCGAACTCGATGAAATTCTATTTATAATTTTTTTTCTAAAATTCACTACCTCGTCATCACTACTCTCCTTACTTTCAAATATATTTTCACGCTGTTTACTGAACATTTTGAGGATGAAAAAATCACTTATGTACGTCTCACAAGTATGCTTCTCGATTAAATCAAAGATTTGAGATATCTGCCATGAGATCCCTCGGAATACTCTAGCTGGAAAGTTTATCGCTTTCTCCATTTCAGAACTAAATATATTCTTTACAATGAATCGAAGACAATAAACAGTGAATCGAAGGCGATAAACAGTGAATCGAAAAAGATATACAATGAATTTCCGTTTATCGCTCTATTTACGTTCTGCGTGCCGGCGGTCGGATTTGGGCTCCGCAGGAAACATAGCCGAATCACGCTGGGCGACGAACGTGTTAAAATCTACGTTGAATTATTCCATTCGTAAAATATGCAATATGTAAAATGAATTTCATTACAATTGAAGATTTTTTTGATACATACAGCTTTAATCGATAATGCATTCTGTAATGTTATCAGTGCCTATGGCGTATTGCTGGTTTCCCTTTGAATCGGATCTCAAACGCGAGTGCATGTTAGGAATCTGTAAATGACTGCTTTCTGCTCCACTGTTTCATTAAGCATAAGCGTTTTGAAATCGGAAATCGTAAATCGTAAATCCAATCGCATAATGTATAGTAAACTGCTTTAAATTGCCGGTTACCTGTATTACTATCGCACCGAGTCTCTAGAAATTCCAGAAGAGGTTAATGCAATTAATGGATGAACTCGATGAATATGTGGCGGCACGGGCCACGGAACTTTTCAACGGCTCCGGATACAAAGCGCGACGCCGCCAAAGCGCAACGCCGACGTGCCCAATGTATCATCGATATCATCACACTCTTTCCGCCGAATTCTCGGAAGAGCATACACGCGCCAGCACGGGCGGCACATCTAATGAATGCACGCTAGTGGGGATATCGATTGGCTACGAAGGGAAGGATCTGCGCGAAGAAAAACAAAAAGCAGAGTCAGTCTGTCTTGCGTCATTAAAGGTGTAACTCCTCGGTCCTCGTTGATAGCAATGCGTCGAACGGCATCTCGGTGTCTATCGTTATTTGTTAGTTGTTGCCTGTTGTCTGTTAAGTGTAATTGTTGATTATTAATTGTTAACTCTGATTGTTGATTAGTTCTAATAAACTGTTGTTCGTAAAACACCAAGAGTAGTTCCTTACGCACCTATCACTATACCACCTCAAATATCTAGAGATTTTGCTTTATTATTTTGAAAAAATGAAAAGATGGGATTAATTAATTTACCAATGAAAATAGAAGTAGATGTACTATATATTCGTTAATTCTATTATTTAAAACGAAACTATTTGACAAATTTAATTAAAGACTGTAAAGAATCATGTGTCGCAACCATGAAGTTTAGACGTGTATTATTGTTTCAGGAGTGTTTTTGTTGAGATATGTGTAATTTTCTGTGCTGGACTGAGTTAAGTGCGTAGTAGAAATACTTATATGTATATATCAGTGTGTGGAAGTACGTGTGTGTGCGCAGCGTCTCGAAACAAATGAATGTAAACAGTCAGTTGGTTAAGGGTCGTCGAAGAGTCGGTTTACAGTCGGGTATAGTAGAAGGTGCTGAGACGCGTGCAAGTGTGTATCGATAAATATATAAAGAATCGTCCATGTAATAAATATATCATTATTTTAGTAATAACTGTCAATATAAATTTAATGTTCCTATAACATTATTTCGGCTTCAAAGATCCACAATTCTCAACATGGTAGCAGAGCGTGGTTGTTGAAATTCAATGTTAAGGAACCACGTGTAACCGGAAGTGAATGTATAAAAGTCGAATTATAAAAAGGAATAAAAAATTGGAAATAAGTTCTAAAGAGATAAAAAGGCTATTGGTAGAACAAATAAAAAGATTTTGGATAATAAAGAGAATTATTTTTTGAAAAAGAAAAAAAAAGGCGTGAATATAGAAAACGAATCAAGATGCCAAGGGACGACGAAATTAAGGTTCAAATATTCGATGGACGCGATTACAGAATGTGGAAGAAAAGAATATTAATGCAATTAAAGTGTAAAAAATGTTATGAACCGGCTACACGAGAGAAAATGGACAAGCAAGAGCAAGATAAGTGGGATGAAAAGAATCAATGGGCGATGAACTACATCTATAGTAGTATAACGAATGAGTAATTAGAATTTGTTGGTGATCAAGACACTGCTTTAAAAATAATGCAAAAGTTTGATGAGATGTATATGAAGGAATCAACAGCAGTGCAAATTTGTATAAGAAGTAGACTAGACATGATGAGGTTGAAAGACTTTGAAGAATCAAATTCATTTTTCACGGAATTTGAAAAAACGATCAATGAATTAAAGAGTGCTGGTGCAAATGTAAGCGAACGTGAAAAACTCGACTACATGCTGAAAGCACTACCAGAATCATTGAGCTATATTGGGGACTTAATCGACTCAGTGAAAGAAAGTGATCAAACATGTGAATTTTTGAAAAATAAAATTATAATGTGGGAAACGCGTAGCAAGAAAGAAAGTCATAGAACAAAGTCAAATGTATTTACAGCCGAAAAAAAGGACATAAAGTGCTATGGCTGTGGAAAGTACGGTCATATGGCAAAAAATTGCACAAACACGTATAAAGGCGGAAACAATGGAAGAACGCAACAGCAAGGAGGTGCGTATCAGGCGCAGCAGAATAGGGGTCGCGGCGGACGAAGTTTTGGCCAAAGAAGACGAGGATACGGCCAACGAGGATTTGGCCAACGAGGACAAAGCAGAGGCCGGCAACAACGCTACTACGAGGCAAGTCAACACGACGCAAATTATTCACACAACGAGGGCTACGACGACTAAGAAATTGAATCTTTCCTAACAAGAGTAGAGCGCGAAAATAATAAAAATGAAATTACGGTATGTACTAGCGATACGCGAAAAATAGATTGGATATTGGATAATGGATGTTCAGATCACATTATAAATAATGACTCTTATTTTGTTGCGTACGAAAATTTAAAAAACCTGATAAATATAAAGTTAGGAGACGGTAAAATTCTAAAAGGAACAAAAGTCGGAAAAATTTTAACTTACTTTGAAGTAAGCAAAAGGAGGATTAAAATTACAATGTCTAATGTATTTTACGTGAAAGAAATGGATAATAACTTAATTAGCTATGCGAGAGTAACGAATGAAAATAAGATAGTCTCAGCAGGAAATACTTCAAAGATACATAACAAATACAGGGAGTCGATAGGGATCGCATTCAAAGATCATGGTTTATATAAGATAAGTAGTTACATTGAAAGAGCAGAAAATGCGATTTTCCAAAAGGCTATAAATGCCATTAGACCTATCGAAATTAAAAAGATAAGTGAAAGTAGAAAAGTACTATATCAGAATCCAGAGCCTAAAGTACTTGAAGTTGAACCTAATAGAGAAGCAAGGAAGAGCGTGAACGTTACTATAAATGTAGGAAGAAACGAAAGAAATGTTGAAATAACGGAACCAGTGAAGAAAGCTAAATTAGACCGGACAAAATTCAAACCAGTTCCAGAAACTTATTCACCTACAAGACTTTCCGCCAAAGAAAGAGTGGGTGAAAAAGTAGATGAAAATAAAGAAAGGAAAATTAGTCCCATAAAAAGCTTTTTAGATAGACGTGAGATGAAAAGTGAAAATCAATCCAGAAGTAGATCTCCTAGAATTACAAGAGATAAACGAATATCTCCACTATTAGATAGACGCGTTGATTCATCATTAACTATACCAGGAAGTGAACGTAAGGTATTCCTCGATGACAGAAAACGAGATAATAAAGATCGAGGTGATCGTTCAAAAGAAAGAAACGATTTCAGAAGTGAACGACACGATATAAGATCAGAAAGAGATCCAAGAATTGATTCGAGGGGAGATTTCAGATCGACTCGTAACGATTCTAAAGGGGAAAGGATAGATAAGGATAGAGAAAAAGATAGAGATAAAGAAAGAAGAGGAAGAACGCCATCTTGCACGTTTAAAAGAAATGATATCCCAAAGATAGGTCTTTTGAAGAGTAGAGAGGAAGAAGATGATAGGCGTAGAGACAAGAAAACAAAAGAACATAAGAAACGGAAAGAAAAGAAACATAAGAAAGATAAAGAAAAAAACTTAGAGAAGAAACAGAAGCATAAAGAAAATATTGGTTTAAAAGATAAACCTGAAAGCAATGAAACTAAAATAAATTATGAAAATCCTGAACCTCTAGCTACAGAATCTATAAAGAAGCAAAGAAAGAATCCAAGACTTGTGTCCGATCGTAAACGTAGTATGCTCGATGAAGCTAGTTTTGAACCTGACTATAGTGCTTCAGACTCAGAATCAGATGGTGAAGATGGTAAAGTGGTTTCATTACCTACCAAAAAACTCAAACTCGATGAGCCAGATATAGAAAAGGAAATGGATATAAAGTCACTTAAAAAGCGATCAAAATCTACAAGTAGCGAAGATTCATCCAGTACCTCAGATAGTTCTACTACTGATTCAGATAGTTCAGATGAATCGCATAAAAAGAAGAAGAAGAAGCATAAAAAACATAAGAAGAAGAAATCTATGAAAAAAGATAGTAGTTCTGATTCAGATTCTTATTCAGATTCATCTGAAACAAGTACAGATGAAGAAAAGCATAAAAAGAAATAAAAAAAATCAAAGAGTAGGAACAAACGAGCAAAAAAGAAGAAGAAATCAAAGCACAAAAAATTGAGGAGGTGTGTTGAGATATGTGTAATTTTCTGTGCTGGACTGAGTTAAGTGCGTAGTACAAATACTTATATGTATATATCAGTGTGTGGAAGTATGTGTGTGTGCGCAGCGTCTCGAAACAAAGGAGTGTAAACAGTCAGTCGGTTAAGGGTCGTCGAAGAGTCGGTTTACAGTCGGGTATAGTAGAAGGTGCTGAGACGCGTGCAAGTGTGTATCGAGAAATATATAAGGAATCGCCCATGTAATAAATATATCATTATTTTAGCAATAACTGTCAATATAAATTTAATGTTCCTATAACATTATTTCGGCTTCAAAGATCCACAATTCTCAACAGTTTTAAGTGAGATAAAGTAAGTCATCGATAGGATTATTTATCGAACAACAAAGTAGGCTAGCTTTATTCACAGAATAGTAGATTTTATAAATTTATTCTATAACACATCATGGTTAACATATGTGGTTCATTGTGCGTTGTCGCTTTAAATTCGGCGAATCTCGAGCAATTTGGCTGTAAAAAGAAAGATTAGAAATATCAAATTGGGATTAATTTTTTATTTTTTTATTTTTTTTTATTAATCTTGGTCCGTGCCTTTCGGCTTTGGACGATTTCCAGATTACATCTCTTATATACTTATATTTAACACTTATCCTTCTTTGGCTTTTGCTTCCTTGCTGAGCTCCCTCCCTGTCGTTCCTCCCCCTCTTCTGCTGCTCTTCTCTCCTCTATTATCGCTTTCAGTTCTGCCAGTCCCTCTCCAGTCTCATTTAGTGTTTCTACCATGTTCCTTGCTCCTCCTGTTATCTCACATTCCTCTAATATGTGTTTCAAGTCCTCCTCCCCTTTTTTGCATAATCTGCATGCTCTTTCTCCCTCCTCTTTCCAGTGTTCCCTTGCACTGGTTTCGTTACTACATCTAAATCTTGCTACTATACTTCTGTCCTTCCATTTCATCTTTCCTTCTAGATACATTGGTAGCCTTTCTTTTGCTATGTTTCTGTAGTGTCTGTTGTATTTAGATTCCCTTATTCTTTTCTCCCTCTCCTCTGTTTCTCTTTTCCTTCTTTCTTCTATGATCTGGTTCGCTGTCATCCTTTCTTGTCTATCTCCTGCCTCTCCTTGAGTCCTTCCCTCTCTCGCCTCCTCTAACCTCATCTTTCTTTTCCTTGCTCTTTTCCCTTCTTGGCCCTTTCCCCAATTCCTTTCTCTCTCCTTTATACATTCTTTCACTAATTCCTTCTTCGATTCCAAGGCCTTCTCCTCGTACCTTACTGTTCTTTTCAGTGCCTTTTCTCTAATTTCCTCTATCTTGCATTCCTCTCTCAGGATGTAGTTTGGCGTTGTTGTGTTTAAGCCTAGCAACCATCTCACGTATCTCCTTTTTACCCTGTCCAGTCTCTCCTCTATATTCCATCCCCACACCTCCGTTCCATACAACGCTACATTCTCTACCAGTGCTCCAAACATCCTCATTCTCCTCTTGTAATCCCTTTTAAATATCCTTTCTCCTACGCTCCATGTCTTCTTCATCGCAATTGCTGCCCTCCTTTTTCTGTCTTGGATATGCTTCTCGTCGCACCCGTTTTCTTTTCAGTATGTACCCTAGATACCTAATCTCATCCACTTCTTCTAGTTCTTGTTCCCCCATCTCCATTTCCTTTGCCTCCTCTTGTTCCTTCTCTTTTCAAACACTATTACTTTTGTCTTTTCGGTGCTCAGTTCCAGTTTCACTTCCTCTAGGAATGTCTTAAATCTCTTTATCATTTCCTTTAACTCCTCTTCTCTGTCCGCTATCAATATAATGTCATCTGCGTATGATAATGACCATACCTTCCTGTCTCCTACCACTATGCCTCCTACTTGCCCTTTCCTCATTTCCTTATTTCTTCCAGCCCTGCCACATAGATGTTAAATAATGTCGGGCTCAGCGGGCACCCTTGTCTCACTCCCCTCACCGTCCAAAACTCTTCTGTGTTGTTGTTCCTGATCCTCACTACGTTCTTTGTCTCCTCGTATATCTCCTCTATCCTTCTGATTAACTTCTCGTTCACCCCCATTCTCCTCATTATCTCTCCCAGTTTCTTCCTGTTAACCCTATCGAACGCTGACTTTAGATCCACGAAGCATGCATATAGCTTCCCTCTTTCCCCGCTCAATTGTTTATCTATTATATGGTTCAGTACGTACACTGCGTCTATCACTCCTCTTCCTTTCCTAAATCCGAATTGGCTCTCTACCACCTTGTCCTGGTTACTATTACTGATTTTCCCCTCTCTCCCACATAGGTTCACTCGTCTCCTTCTTTGTCTCGACCGTTAATTATCGTCCAGCCTCTTTCATCCAGCAAACTTAGCAGCATTCTTCCTTCCGTATTTGTTGTCTTGTCTTTTGATCTCCTGCTCTTTTCTTTTCCTAGTTCCTCGTTTATCAACCCTCCCTCTTCTCCCGTTCTTGCATTCCAATCTCCTCCTATGATCATCACTTCCTCTTTCCTTCCCTCTACTCCTTCCTCCATTTCTTTCCATGTCCTTTTCGTGTCCTAGTTATACACCACCACTATTCTATATGTCTTCTCCTTGTACCTTATTTTTCTTTCTACTATGTCGTCACCAATTTCCTTATACTCTATTTCCCTCAGATTTTTGTTTACGCCTGTAATTATACCCCTTTCTGCTCTTCCCTTTTTCCATTCTCTCCTTGCTACCCTGCATTTCCAGTCGTATTCCTTGGGCAGTCTATGCTTTACCCTTTCCCATTCGCTTTCCTCTGTTCATGTTTCCGTGAGGCCGATTACGTCAAATGTCCTTAAATATTCCCATACCTCTTTGTCCTTGTTCATTATCCCTGCTATGTTCCAGAAGCACATTTTCTACCCCTTTATGTCCCCCCCTTTCTTTCTTCTTATCTCAACCTCCCGCCTCTCTCCTTCTTTCTTCCTCTAGTTTCTCCTCGCTTTCGTTCCACCTGTACCATCTGTCCTCTATTTTCAGCTTCTTGTAACCTATTTCTACGTATTCCCCCTTCTCCCTTTTCGCTCTAGCTATTCTTCTTAAGCTTCGCTGTATTTCTCTTTCTTTCTTCGTTAGGTCGTTATCTATGTATATTCCCTTCCCCAATTTACCTTTCTCTCTCATTACCCTCGTCTTCTCCTCCCACGATTTCAGCGTTGCGATTATTATCGTGTTCTTTTCTCCCACCCTTACCTTCTGTGTCTTTTCTACCTCTACCTCTAATTTCATATTTTCCTTTATGAACTCTGTCTGTTACTGTCCCGTTATCGCTTTCTTCTGTTCTCTTTTCTGTTCTGATTCTATTCTCCAACTCTTTCTTCTCCCTTTTACATCTTTCCTACTCACTGTCCCATCTTTCTCTTTCTGTCTCTCTCTCCTTCCTCCATCTCTCTCTCTCTTCGTCTCTCTCCTTTTCCCATCTTTTCCTCTCCTCCTCCCTCTCCTTCTTCTACCTTTCCCTCTCCTCTTCACGTTCCTTTTCCCATCTTCCTCTCTCCTCTTTCCTGTCCCTCCTCAACTCCTCTACTAGCTCTACCATCACCTCCAACCCCCTCTCTATTTTCTCCATCCTCCCGTCCCATGCTTCTTTGCCACCCTCTCTCTTTACTGCCTCCTTCTCTGTCACGCTGTACCTTTCCAGCGTGTTTCTGCGATCTTCCTTCTCTCTCGCCTTGTCCGTCATCGACGGTCTGCTTCTTGTCGCCATCTATCTTCTTCTTGACCAATTAGTTTTGTACTTTCGTCCACCTAACCTCTCCTTTCCTAACTTTATGTTTCACACTTTCTCCTGTCTTTTTGTCACTTTTTTCTTAAACTTTTTCTTCCCTCTCTTCGTGCTTACACCCTTTTCTTTCCCTTCTTCTTTCCCCTTTGTCTTCCTCCTCCTTTTCTCCTTCACTTCTCACTTTTTCCACGGCGCTTACTACCCACCTGTTACCTTCGCCCGCGTCCAAACCGGAAGTCGGATTAATTTTTAATATCGACTCTCTAATCGAACAAAATCAACTATCATAAAGAACGACATGCACGAATTTAGCAAATACATATAAATTTTCATTTGGCATCAGAAGTACATGGAATAAAACTCATCTGAAATCTGATTAAAGTCTTACATCCTCTATTAACACGATACTTGGAGTGAGTAATTTTACCCGGATATTTACCAGGTTGCAAAGGAGTGTAGGGGGTATGCATCAACGAGGTATAGCATCCCGAACAGATGGGCACTCGAATGGTTTTCGAGTGCTACCCGAATAGGATCACCCATCTCAAAGAGAAGAGCCTCGAGTGCACGACGATTTCACTAGAATTTGCACGAGGAAGTGGAAACGGTTAAAGAAGCCGCTACAACCTTTCCTGTTCATGTTCTCCTTGTTCGACCCTGCTACAATCATTGCAATACTATTTTGTCTTATGTTCGCGGTTCATGGAACTTAAAGAGCGGTGCAATCGCGTAGTTTCTTTTAGCTCCTTCGGAATCGGGTAGAAAAAACGTGCGCCCCTAACCCTAATTCTAATGTAAACCCGACATGTATATGTCGGGTTATCGTTAGGTTTAGGGGCGTGTAACGAATCCTCATTCGGACTAGCCATCGTTTTTGTACAATAGAGATTATATTTACTGGTATAAATATGGTTTTTACAGAATTTGACAAATAACCGTTGTGTTTAGACACTCGACATGTTAAAGACAATGTTCTTAAGTTCAATAACGAATCCACGGTCAACGGAGTAACTCTTTGTTAAACGTAAAATATATTTTGAAGCACAATGTAACGTTTATTGTGACGCTCGGTATAATACTGTACGTAAAGACGGTGTGAGAAGTCTCCAAGGTGATCGCAAGAATAAATGACTGATGGAATCTTTCCTTTCCTTAAGATTGCGTTTGTTCGTTGCATATTGGCCGGGGATACCAACAAAATTCCAGCCGCTGTTTTTAGGCAGACCCGCGTAGAGCTGACATTCCATCTACCCGGGGTTTGATTGTTAATACAACGTGTGTCCCACAATATTGGCACTTCTCTGTTAGGTAAAAACGTTCATCCCGTGATCTTGGCCACATCCGGCGACCAGTTGTGTCACGTCGAGCCTAAGCCCACTGTCACAAATCTCGGGCAAACATAATCGGATTGAATCGTAACAATTACTTCTAAGTTTTATTATTTAAGTACAGCTATAATAAATAGTCTAGACTAAAGTATTGGGGATCTTCCCAAAAATTCCAAAAGAAAGGCCCCGATGTCCCTTCATCTCCGGCATGTGTATATAACAATGCACGGAATTTATTATAGAATATCAATCTATACAATTTCATTTTGTTTTATAAGACGAAATTTCCAATATGTATATAACTGACGTAAACCTACAAAACGAGTTTCTTAAATTGTCATTACAGAGTTAGACAAAAGAAGCTGTAAAAGGTGAACCGTGCTATTTTCTTCGCGATTCCATTCAATTGCAATTTTCTTACATTTAGTACATTAATTCTGTTACGACCGTTCGCGGAGAGACGCGGTCGCTAGGAAAACACGTCAGCGAGAGGCGTAAATTCTCGCCACGATTCGGTTAATCGACGCCGCGAAATAGTCGTTCCCCTGTTTCGATTAAGATAACAGAGGTGGTTCAATGAATGTAACACTGTATGATAAGTTATATCGCCGTTTATTCTAACAACTTGTAAAGAGGACAGTTACGCTGGTGCGTATGTATAAAATGAGTGAGTGACTGATCTACGGGTGTATTCCCGGTCAAAGGATGTTGACTGTTCGAAGGATGTAAAATCAGTACTGTTCGGAGACGATGCTGTGGCGGGGGAAAGCTAAGGATGAGTGTGTCTAGCGCACGGGACCATCGGATTTGTTGATGACGATTTTGGCTGAGAGAGTGAGGGAAATAGGCTTCGTTGTTAATTGATTAAACGAAGGGTATTAACCGCCCTCGAGAGAAAGTGGTTAGTGGGAGGAAAGTTGCATCATACGTGAGAAAAACTAACTTTCCCTTGTCAAGCCGTAGTAGACAAAGGTCTTTAGAAATTCTTCGGAAACAGACGTTTGTTCAGTTTGAAGGACCTCGACTAGGAAATTCCTGAGATTTATGGAAGGTACTTGAGACTATTGAGGGTACGCAGTGAGTATCCGAAGACATCTGGTTGTCATCTTGCCCGCGGTATGTGGCCTGGGCTAGGTAGGGTGTTACGCGACGTAACAAATTCTTTCAACTTCTCGACAGAACTCGTTATCTGGTCCGATTTCAAAAACGTTGTTCCCCCTTAAATGATATTAGAATATTTTCGCGAGCCAGTATAGTACGTATCGGTATATAAAATAAATAAAGGATAAAAAATAAGCCACTATAGGGTGATTCTAGGGCCACCTTGAAATTCAAAATGGAATTTTTTTGCATTGCATCATATGGAACTCATTCTCTCAAAAAATGTTTCACAGTTAGGTAGAAAGTAAATAACGTGATATTGGTGAGGAAATAGAAAATTATTCGTTAGCACGTGAGATGCGCCCAAAATAGAACCTAATTTCACTGTTTTAAATTATTAAAAAATTATTTAAACGAATGACGTCGAAGAGGCCACTAATTGATGTTAGTTTCTTTTTTCATAGAGAAACACGATGGAATATATTATTACGAAGGTAAACTATGATTCTTTTAAAAATAAAATCACATTTCTTTGTACGCTAGTCAAGGCATCTCGTTATTCCATATAGGAAAGTATTTATTTGCTTATGTCAAAACACCATCTCAGGAGATATTTATCAAATCATCATTGAAATCATAATTTGTTAAAATATATCCTGAAATAATTGTTTCTTGGCATGAGCAGGCTAATGCTTTCCTATATGAAATGACAAAATATATCGACCACGCGCGGAAAAATGTGATTCTATTTAAAAAAACATAGTGGTCCTTCGTATGTTCACCAGCGAAAAGCTAACAGCATCTTCGTGATTTTTGGACTATTTCTTGAAAGGTTTTTTTCATGCAGTAAATAGTTCTATAATAATGTGAAACCATGGAATTAGTTGTTTCATTTTGTTTATGGTGGATTATTCAAAAAGGTAGATTAAGACACAGTTTCCCTTTTCCTCGTTAATATGAGATTATTTATTTCCTTCCCGACTGTGAAATGTAAACATACTGTGAACAATGTCAATGCAGGTTTCAATGGAACTTTAATATCATTTTTTAAGAGAACAGTTGAATCACGACCTATGATTCTTTGAGATCTTTGTTCCTTGTGATCAGTTCTATATGGTGCAATACGAAAAGATTTTGGCTTTAAATTTCAAGATCAATTTTCACCATCATCATTCACGACATATATCTTTTATATGTCCAGCAGATAGACAGACAGTGTTTTAAACATTTAATAAAATAATTCATTATCCTTACATCATCTATCTTTTCCAATGTCACTTTAAGGTCATGATGTCAGAAGTCACATTGAAATGTTCACTACGTCAATTATATCATTGCATTGTAGAAGACAGACGTTAATATGGATAAAATCAATGACGTTAAGATTCGCTTTTAAAACGATCTCAGTTCCAGTCCGAGTGCCCCAACCTGCAGACGTGTGTCTAGTGCCCTGTGAAGTTCACAAAACAACACGTGCCGCCCATCCGTCGAAAGTGAATCGAAACAAACATAATCCAAGTGTTTCCTATCTTATTAGTGAAAAATTCCAACGCTCCTAAACTCTACCCGAATCATAGTCTCATAGCCTCTCGAATAGTTATTCAACTTGAATTAACTGGCTCGATGATGGCCCAAGAATCGCGACCAGGCTCTCTTGAGCAAAACCATAATTGCACCGCGCTACGTCTTCCGTGGCAAAAGAGCAATATATCCCACCATATTGACACCAAAAACATTAAAAAGCGTAAACTAGAATCAGTTAAAACAAACGCAAACGCTAACCAGAACGAACAGTCAAGAAGCTGTGTAACCACATACAATTAGGATGTTGAGGGGCTAGGTGTAGGTTATGATGTAGAAAAGTGTCCGAAGGTCGGGGGTCCATATCCTATCTCTGATGTGGACTGAGGTGCGTCACAGCCTTGGTGTATGCTATGATGATAAGGTGGTGATGTGTCCAAAAGTGTCCGAAGGTCGGGGGTCGATGTATTATCACTGATGTAGGTTGAGATGTGATTGATGTCACAATGGACATGGCGCGTTGCTTGTTAGCGGAAGCGAAAGTACATAAAAGGTACTGGCCGGAAATAGTTTGTACAGCGGTATACTTGAAAAATCGAATATTAGCGAATACTATAGAGAGAAAGACACCTTTTGAAATATTCTTCGGGAGAAAACCAAGTGTTAAAAATCTACATCTCTATGGAAGTAAAGTTTTTGTAAGAAGGCCAGAACAAAAAAGAGTTTCCAAATGCGACAAGAAGGCAGATATGGGAATTCTATTAGGATATAGTGAAGTAGGATACAGAGTCTTATTAGGTGGGAAAATAACAATAGCTAGACATGTAGAGGTCATAGAGACAGACACTAAATGTATCGGTTTTGAGGAAAACTCATTAGAGGCAGATAGAAATGATAGCGAAGATAACTATTCATTGCATGGTATGGATAAGGAAGAGTTAGAAGGTAGGGAAGATGAAAATAATAGTAGTATTGAAAGCTCAAACACTCCTAGGAGATCTACACGTATTAAGAAAACTCCAGTAAGGTATCCAGAAAAGGAAAATATTTGCGAGATTCATGCAAATTATTGTAAAGTAAATATCCCTCGTACATTTGAGGAGGCGATTTGTTGCGAAAATAATGAAGTTTGGAAACAGGCTATGGATAAGGAAATAGAATGTCTCTGTAAGAATAAAACTTGGAATTTGGTAGAAAGGGTAAAAGGCAAAGAAGTATTAGATGTAAAATGGGTTTACACGAAAAAATCAGAGGACAGGTATAAGGCTAGATTAGTGGTAAGGGGATTTCAACAAAGAAACGTAGCCGATGACATATATTCTCCAGTGGCGAGTAATCAGACCTTTAAGATATTGCTATCATATTGTTGTCAAAATGGATTAATAATTGAGCAAATGGATGTAGAAACTGCCTTTTTAAATGGTGAAGTAACCTCGGAGGTATATGTAAATCAACCAAAGGGATATGCGGACGGAACGAATAGAGTTTGTAAATTATCGAAAGCGCTTTATGGGTTAAAAGAAAGTCCGAGGGACTGGTATGAGTGTTTTGATAAGTATGTGACGAGATTAGGTTTTAAGAAGAACAATATAGAGCTGTGCCTATATACTTATGGAGAGGGAGAAAATGTTGTTTATTTGTTAATATACGTAGACGATTTGTTGATTTGTAGTAAAAACAAAGGGAAGATACAAAGTGTAAAAAAATTATTAACTGATAAATTTGAAATGAAAGATTTAGGTGAAGTAAAAGAATATCTTGGAATAAATATAGAGTATGATTATTTAAAAAATGAAATGAGATTAAGCCAAAAGAAATACATAGAATCATTAGCAAACAAATATAAATTACACAATAGCAAATTGTACTGTACACCTATGGAGACCAACTTAAAAATTGAAAAAGCTGAGATAAATAGAGAGGACATTGGATACAAGAATTTAATTGGCGCATTGCTGTATATTAGTGTAAATACCAGACCCGATATAAGTTATAGTGTGAATTATCTGAGTAGATTTCAAGATTGTTGTAACGAGACACATTTTAAATATGCCTTGCGAATATTGAAATATTTGTACCGGACTAGAGATTTAGGGCTACATTATAAAAGAAATGAAAAGTGCGAAACGATAGATTGTTATGTGGACGCTGATTGGGCAGGAGATCATATAGATAGGAAATCGACTTCTGGGTATGTAATTAGATTGTATGGAAATGTAATTGGATGGAAGTCTAAAAAACAAAGGTGTGTGACAAAAGCCTCGACGTATGCAGAGTATGTAGCTCTATCGGAAGCGGTGAGCGAAGTAATGACTATCAGAGAACTAATGAAAATCTTCGATGTAAATGTAGACGATAACCCTGTAAAAATCTATGAGGATAACTCTGGAGTAATGAGTATAGCAAAATACGGAACTTTTACAAAAAATTCTAAACACATCGAAGTTCATTACCACTACGTTCACGAGTACGTAAAGGAAAATAAGATAAACATAATAAAAGTAAGTACAGAAGAAAACACTGCGGATATTTTTACGAAGGCACTGTGTAGAGAGAAATTTGAAAGGTTTAGGTCATGGATGAATGTAAAATAAGAGAAATGTAAATAAAGCGATAAATATTAAATATTTTGTTAATTCGACAAGTATGTAAATAAAATTAAGTGTACAGTATAAATGTAAGGAGGCGTGTTACGGAAGTGATACATTTACACTGTACATGAGAGTGTGTGTGTAAGGGTCAGAGGGCGTCCAGGACTTAGTTGAGACAAAAGACTGCCGTTAGAAGATCCTGGTTAGTCGGTTGGCGACAAGCGTGCGTGCAAGACGTTCTTCAGAGTGTAATATAGATGTATAGCTGTTGTGTGTGAAATATAGTCAATTATTTGTATTTCCAAATCCTCGAATTTCCTTAACAATTACCTGAAAATAAACGGTTGTAACTTCTACCATACCCAACATCCCAGTGGAAAGGCCCACAGCGGCACCGGAATCATTATCAAAGCTAGCATTAAGCATTGCGAGCTTCCATCATTCCAGAAAGACTATCTCCAAGCTACAAACGTAGCGATAGAAGACTGCCATGGCACAATCACCACCTCAGCAGTACACTGCCCTCCCAGACACTCCATCGCCAAAGAAGACTTTGATAACTTCCTTGATGCTCTGGGCAATAGATTCATAACTGGAGGAGACTATAACGCCAAACATACCCAATGGGGCAGCAGACTGGTCACAGTAGGAGGCAAAAATCTTGTTGAGATATGAGTGCGTAGTAGAAATACTTATATGTATATATCAGTGTGTGTGGAAGTATGTGTGTGTGCGCAGCGTCTCGAAACAAAGGAATGTAAACAGTCAGTCGGTTAAGAGTCGTCGATGAAGAGTCGGGTGTAGAAGGTGCTGAGACGCGTGCAAGTGTGTATCGATAAATATATAAAGAATCGTCCATGTAATAAATATGTCATTATTTTAGTAATAACTGTCAATATAAATTGTTATATATATATAATATATATATAATAATATATAATGTTCCTATAACATTATTTCGGCTTCAAAGATCCACAATTTTCAACAAATCTCTTAAACAGCATAATCACCAACAATCTCAACTACCTCACCACATACGAACCCACGCACTGGTCCACAGACACTAACAAAATACCCGACCTACTTGACTTCTTCATAACTAAAAATATCTCGCTATGATACGTCCAAATCAACTCCTCGGCTGATCGCTCTTCTGATCACTCCCCCGTGATAGCAACTGTCAGTTCAACAATTATAGAGAATACACCTAATTGCTTTATTCATAACCAACTCACCAACTGGCACCTCTTTAGAGAAGTCTTTAATCACTCAACTTCAGCAATAATTTCATTAAAAATTAATGAAGATATCGAAGCAGCCACGAAATACTTAAACACGAACATAATAAACGCTATCTGCTCCTCCACACCCACTAAGACTTCTATCAGCAAACGTGAATATCCCCGTTACATATTTAAAGAAATAACAGAAAAACGTAGATTAAGAAGAGTATGGCAGACCCACAGAACACCGCATGACAAACGTAAACTAAACAACGCAACTAGGAAGCTAACCAAAATCATTAAAAACTATAAAAATGACTGTTTTCAAAAATATCTCTCCAATCTGTCTCCCACAGCTGACTCCCTCTACTCACTATGGAGGGCTTCCAGAATATTCACTCGTCCCCCGCAAATAATCCTTCCAATCCACTATCCGCAAGGTGGATGGGCGCGTAGCCCTACAAAACAGCCAACCTGATTGCTAATCACATATCTAACGTAATTAAACCTCATTCCTCCAATATTACCCCGGAAATAACGGAATACCTGCACTCTCCCTTCCAAATGTCTCCTCCTATTGAACCTTTCACTTCTGTAGAAGTTACAGAATTAATCCGTCGCCTAAATCCCAGGAAAGCATCGGGGCATGACCAAATATGTAATAAAGCAATCAAGGAACTTCCCATAAAAGGGATTGCACTCATCACATCAATTTTTAATACAATTTTTCGCCTTGAATATTATCCTAAGTCCTGGAAAGTATCACTGATTACTCTCATCCCTAAACCCGAAAAACCAATACTCGAAACTAGCTCCTATCGCCCAATTAGTCTTCTACCTACTTTGTCAAAACTATTCGAGAAGATGCTAACGAATCGACTCCTTCCACTCATAGAGGATTTGAAAACACTCCCAGATCATCAATTCGATTTTCAGAAGCAACATTCTACGATAGAGCAAATTCATCGTATAACTCACATTAGCAGCCAAACCCTTGAAAAGAAAAAATATTGCTCAGCGGTATTCCTAGACATTCAACAGGCATTCGACAAAATATGGCATGAAGGGCTACTATACAAACTTCTACTACTACACAAAATCCTACCACACACCTACTACTGCATCCTAAAGTCCTACCTAACCAATAGATAATTCATGGTTAAATGCTTAGACGCCACTTCCACAACATTCCCAATAGAATCTGGCATACCCCAAGGCAGTGTCCTCGGATCCCTGCTGTTCTCCATCTACACTGCCGATTTATCTATATCAACAGAGATAACAATAGCAACATTTGCTGACGACACAGCGCTATTCGCTTCCCACGCAGAGCCGATAATTGCTTCATCCACTGTCCAGCGGTGTCTCGACTATATGGAAAAAATCCACACATGTAACCTTCACGCTCCGAAAACAAACCCGCCCCCAGATCACCATCAACAATACAACAATTCCTAGCAAGGACACAGTCAGATATCTGGGTATGACCCCGGACAGGAGATTAACCTGGGAAAACCACATCGCAGACAAAACGAAGCAAGTAAAGGACAAACTCAAAAAATTCTATTGGCTGGCTGCCCGACGAACCAAACTAAACACACAGAATAAAATTACTCTCTATAAGATTGTAATAAAACCTCTCTGGACCTAAGGAATCCAATTATGGGGAACAGCAAGTAATTCCAACATTGAAATACTTCAACGCTTCCAATCGAAAACGCTGTTACGTCGGACGACCCTCTACCTAGACCAGGCCATACACCGCGGGCCAGACGGGAACCAGATGTCCGCTCATCCTTACTGCGTACCCTCAATAGTCTCAAGGGCCCATCATAAATCCCAGTAATTTGCTAGCTAAGGTTCTTCAGACCGAACAAATACCTTTTTTCTCAATCGCCTTTTAAAGAGTATTGTCTACTACGACTTAACACGAGAAAGTTAGTTTTTCTCACGTACGATACTTCTCACTAGCCGCTTTCTATCGAGGGCGGCTAAGACCCTTCCTAGTTCACCAACCTTCGTTTATCCAATCAGAAGCAATGCATACTGCCCTCACTTTCCTGACCAAACATGTCATGAACAAATCCGATGGTCCCGTGCTCAGGACACACCCATCGCTATCTTTCCTCCGACACAGCATCGATACTGTACCTTACTTCTTCTGCACCGCTAGGAAAGTCAACTACTTCTTCTACATCACTAGAAAGGTCAACTTTAAGACTAAGTATACACTGCGAAAAGTCTACTTTACTTATTATACAACGCTAGAGGAGTCTAACTCACATCAACTATCTAAGTCGGTTCTCGGGATTACCGAATATTCACTTCCTCTTAAGTATCCTCTAGTGCTACATCCACTAACATACTAAATTCAACTATAAGAGTCTTGCTCTATGTTACATATCTATCTTATCTTCGTGCGACAAGTTGTCATCTACGATTTATACCTACTCAACAGTGTAACTTAAGTGTTGGAAATAAAAACCTTATAACCCTGCGAATCACAGTGTTATACTAACTGAATCACCCCTATTATCTTAACGGAAATCAGGGGATCGATCAACTCATGGTGTCGATTATTATAATCGTAACGGGAATTTACGACTTCCGTTGACGTCTCTCCTCACGATTGCGTCTCCCCGCGATTGGTCGAAAATACAAACGCTAAGATCCATTATAAATGCACCCTGGTATGTCGCCAACGAACTAATACATCGCGACCTCAAGATACCAACAGTCAAAGAGAAAATAACAAAATATAGCGATAGATATAGCAAAAGAGTCAACAAACATCGAAACCCCTTAATTACTGGACTACTTGATACGTCGGACCAGATCCGCAGGCTGAAGAGACACTACCCGCTAGACCTAAACGCTAGATTCAATTAGCTATCTAAATTAAGTAATATTTACTTATTTATAATACTTACTTATAAATTATACTTATCTATAATAAGTATTAACTTATTATAAATATTTAGCCATGTCACTGCACCACGCCAGAAAAAATTACTGAAAATTCTCAATGCGAGAATTGATTGTAAATTTTAATAAATAAAAAAATCTGGCTGCCATCTTGTGCGCGGTGTGTGGCCTGGTTTAGGTAGAGTGTCGTCCGACGCAACATACCCTTTTGATAACGGAACGGAATATCATGGTGGCCAGTTTCGATATATTGTTGATTTCCTTGGATTGCTTGGGCATAAGACATTGAAGTAGTAGAGAATTTTTGAGGACTGGGTACTTGATTGGTTATCTCTTTTGCTCTGGGTTTAGGGTACTTATTTGTGTACAGGGTTTTATGGGCAGCGCAACCTTTATAGTTCGCAGGGTGGTCTCCTCCTGCACTTCGCAGGACTTTCGACCTATTGATTAGGTCGATTCCTGGTGCTTTATTATTTTTTGTTTTCTCGATTATGTTTCTAATTTCTTGTGCTGTTGTTTTAGGTATGCTGTAGTGTTTGTCAGTTGAGGTACTAGTGGGTTGCACATCCTCGTCCGTATGGCATTTGGGATTGCTGTTGTTGATATTATGTGGTGTAAATGTGTTGTAAAGGTGGTTGGAAAATTCTTCAGCTTGCTCTTCGTTGCTTCTTGCCCATGTGTTGTCTGCTTTTCTGACTGCTGGGACTAGTTTTAGTGGTTTCTTTATTTTTTTCGTGCCTTTCCATAGGGAGTAGTTGAAGTTCTCATGTGCAGAGAGTGACTCTATGAATTTTGTGAAATCGTTATTGTTATGCTCTTTTATTTTGTTTTTTATTTCCTTTGCAAGTTTGTTTAGGTATTTTTTGTTTTCTTGTGTTCTATGTTTTTGCCATTTTGCTTTCGTTTTTCTTTTTTCTTTAATTTTTTCAAGTATGTCTGGTGGAATTATTTTTGTTTGTCTGTTGGTTGGTTCAGGTATAGTGGTTGCCCTTGCTGCTTCTTGGATAGTTTCTGTCAATGCTGTTACTGCCTGTTCGATGTGTTCGAGTTTTCAATGGGATGTTGCAGCTGATTTTGCTCTCACTTATTTCTTTAAATGTTTGCCATTTGGTGGTTTTGTTGCATAGTATCTCTGGGTTGCTATAAAGTATTGGTTTGTGTCTGTATGTAATTATTATGGGTGCAGCTGGGTGTTATTTTTATTTTATTTGCGTTTAGTCCTTTTGTAACTGCAAAGTCGAGTAGGTCAGGAATTTTTCTCAGGTCTGTTGGCCAGTATGTCGGTCTTCCCGTGGATAATATATTGAGGTTATTGTTTCTAATGTAGTTTTCCAAGGTCCTACCTCGTGGTGTAGTGATTCTTGATCCCCATAGTGTGTGCTTTGAGTTGTAGTCTCCAGCTGCGATATACTCGTCACCTAAGTGTCGAAAGTACTTCTCCCACATTTACGCTGTCATTGTGTCGCGGTGGTACGTATGCTGGTGACAACTGGAAGTGGTTGCTGCTAGTTTGTACTGTAACGGTGGTTGTTTGGGTATATTCCTTTCTTACTTGGCTGTGTAAGTGATGTTTGATATCGTTTCTTATTATCACTGCGCCCCCCCCCCGTGTGCATATATGGTGTAGTACGGTATTTTTATGTAACTTTTTGGAGAGAAGTGTGTTTCTGATACGAGTAGTATGTCGATATTATTGTTATACAGGAATGTTTTAGTTTCTAGGGCTCTTTGTTATAGGCCGTTAGAGTTCCAGGCTGCTATTTTAAGCACGTCCATTTTTATTTTTTTGCTTAGCATGTTTGTAAGTAGTTGTAGCATGACTGTGATTTGTTGCGTTTGCTGCCTGAGGACTACGTTTTGTTCGCTTATCATTTTTGTTAGCATTTCTATGTATTTGATGAATTGCTTTAGTAGTTCTTTCATTTCTGTAGTGTCGTTGCTGTAATTGTTCTGATTTTTATTGTCTAAGGGCGTTGATTGTTTGGTTACTTGCGCGTAGCTTCGGCTACCAACGGTGTTGGTGTTACTATGGTTATTGTTCATTACGTGCAGTAGATTTGGTGTTGTCACTGTTTCTGTGCTATCCTATTGCGCGTGAAAGTTGTTGTGTGTTCTGTTTCGAAGCGGTGGAAACAGTTTACTTTGCAGTTGCTTTCTGACTACACAGCCTTTGTTGCTGGCTGGGTGGTTTCCACTGCAGTTGTAACATTTTCGCGTGTATGGGCAGTTCGTTGTTAGATGCATTTCTGCGCATTTGATACACGCCGAGATTCTGTTGCAGTAATTTTTTGTGTGTCCATATTGCAGACACCGTGTGCATTGCGGTATGTCTTTTTTATGTCTAGGTGGCTCGACTGTTACTATTGTGCTTAGAACCTTTTTAATTTCAAAAATTTCTTTGTTATTGCTTTTAGGTCCGAGTTCTATTAGGAACAGCGGTAATGGTTGTTTAGTATCGTACCTGGTTATATTGTTTATTGCTCTTACCTGATGCTCGATTTTAGCTAGTTCCTCGCATGTTATTTGTATTTGTTTTTGGATGTAATCCTCTGATTACTGCTTTATAACTTTTATCAGCTTTGAGCTGGTAAGTGTGATACCCGGCGTTGTTTTCTTTTGGTGCTTTTGTCACTTTTCTGAAAATTTCTGGAGTGTTCGTTTGTACTTTTACTTGGTCTTGTTTTAATTGTTTTATACTGTAATTTTTTTCCTGCCGTGTTGTTAAGTAGTTCAATGAGGTGGTCTATTTGGGCTACGATGTAAATTGACGGTAGTTTAGCGATGTGGGTTATTGGTTTTCCGACCGGAAGGAGTTTCGAAGTGGGATTTCTTGTAACCATTGTTGTTTTTGTGCTGCTATAGCTTTCCTCATGTTGATATTTGCTGTTATTTTTCGTTTTTTGTTGCAACTTGCTACCTTCCATCTTTCATCCTGGTGGGTTAGTTCGTTACTGGTTTTATTCTCTTCATTGTTTTGGATTGGTTCCATTTCAATTTTGTTTGTCGCTGAGCACTCCTGTTCTTCGTTTATTGATTGGCTTGATTTTGAAGTATTTGTTGTTTTGTTTATGTAGTATGTTTCGTCTTTACTAATTATTTTTATCGGTCGGATGTGATTTTGCATTTTAGATTTGATAATAGTCTTTTTAGTAGAAGACACGAATTTCCACCATTTGGCTATGGGCGTTGACGTTCGTAACTTTCTTCTCCCCACTTCCTGCACTTTCTCTGAAGCACTGTTTTACACGTTCGTTTAGCTCGGCTGCTCGGACAGAACCGAGAGCGAAAGTGATAGGAAAAGATCAAATGAATTCAAAGCCGAAAAAAGCGACATAAAGTGCCATGGCTGTGGAAAGTACGGCCACATGGTAAGAAATTGTACAAACACGTGCAGAGGCGGAAACAATGGCGGAAACAATGGAGGAGCGCAATGGCAAGGAGGTGCGTATCAGACGCAGCAGAATAGGGGTCGCGGCGGACTAAAGGTTTTGGCCACAGAGGACGAGGATATGGTCAACGAGGATTTGGCCAACGAGGACGAAGCAGAGGCTGACAACAACGCTACAACGGGGCAAGTCAACACGACTCAAATTATTCATACAACGAGGACTACGACGACTAAGAAATTGGATCTTTCCTAACGCGAGTAGAGCGCGATAATAATAAGAATGCTATTACAGTATGTACTAGCGATACGCGAAAAATAGATTGGATATTGGATAGTGGATGTTCAGATCACATTGTAAATGATGATTCTTATTTTGTTGAGTACGAAAGTTTAAAAAGCCCGTGTTACATCGGGCGACCCTCTACCTGGACCAGGCCATACACCACGGTCTAGACGGACACCAGATGTCCGCTCATCCTTATGGCGTACTCTCAATAGCCTTAAGTACCCGTCATAAATCCCAGTAATTTGCTTGCTAAGGTCCTTCAGACCGAACAAATATCTTTTTCTAAATCACTTTCTAAGGACTATTGTCTACCACGGCTTGACAAGGGAAAGTTGGGTTTTCCCACGTACGATGCTTCCTAATAGCAACTTTCTATCGAGGGCAGCTAAGATCCTTCATAGTCTACCAACCTTCGTTTAACCAATTAACAACGAATCCTATTTCCCTCACTCTCTTAGCCAAAATCGTCACCAACAAATCCGATGGTCCCGTGCGCTAGACACACCCATCCTTATCTTTCCTCCGCTACAGCATCGTCACCGAACATCACTGATTTTTCATCCTTCAAGCAGTCAACATTCCTTCAATCGTTTACACCCGATGATCAGTCACTCACTTATCTTATACATACGCACCAGCGTAACTATCTTCTTCACAAAGTTGTTGGAATAAACTGTCATTTACAACTTGTTACATCAGTGTAATATTCAATTAACCACCTCTATTATTCTAATCGAAATAGGGGATCGATCATTTCGTGGCGTCGATTCTCTAATCGTAACGGGAATTTACGACTCCCGTTAGCGTGCTTCGTCGCGATCGCGTCTCGCCGCGAGTGGTCGAAACAGCCCGATAAACGTAAAGGTAGGAGATGGTAGAATTCTGAAAGGAACAAAAGTTGGAAAAATTTTAACTTACTTTGAAGTAAACAAAAGGAGGATTAAAATTATAATGTCTA
Source organism: Bombus vancouverensis nearcticus (assembly GCF_051014615.1). NCBI lineage: Eukaryota > Metazoa > Arthropoda > Insecta > Hymenoptera > Apidae > Bombus > Bombus vancouverensis. The sequence goes on along the minus strand of NC_134928.1, from coordinate 1,370,985 downwards.
ATGTATTTTACGTGAAAGAAATGGATAACAACTTGGTTAGGTATGCGAGAGTAACGAATGAAAATAAGATAGTCTCAGCAGGAAATACTTCAAAGATACATAACAAATACAGAGAGTCGATAGGGATCGCATTCAAAGATCATGGTTTATATAAGATAAGTAGTTACATTGAAAGGCAAGAATCTCACGCTATAAATGTAGAAAAAACGACAAATAAGGAAAAACTTTGCAAGATCTTAGGACATGTAAACTTTGGTTATTTAGATACAATGTGTAAGAAAAAATTAGTTGAGGGAATGCCAGAAAATTTTGAGCAAGTACAATTAAAATGTGGTACATGTATCCAAAATAAAATGCACAATTTGCCCTTCCAAAATAACCGTAGTAGAGCACGCGAGATTTTAGAATTAGTACATACCGATTTAAATGGACCTCATAAAAAAAACCGGGTTTGATGTATCCAAATATTTCTTAACATTTATAGACGACTACAATAAGTGCGCATTGATTTATACTTTGAAATCAAAAGGTGAAATTTACAATTGTTTCCTTGATTATATAAACAAAGTTGAAAATCTTACTGGTAAGAAGATAAAGAGACTAAGATGCGATAATGGAAAAGAACACATGAACAAAAACATGTACAATCTAATTAGGTCGTAGAACCATGCCCACCTTTTGTTCACGAGTTAAATGGAACAGCTGAGCGCTACAATAGAACAATCATGAATTCTGCTAGATGCTTATTACATGATTCAAAGCTGAATATTAAATATTGGCCGGAAATAGTTAGAGCCGCGGCGCACTTAAAAAATAGAACCATTACGAACACATATGAAAATAAAACACCATTTGAAATATTTTTTAAAAGAAAACCGAATATAAATAATTTAAGATTGTACGGAAGTAGAGTTTTCGTAAGAATAGCTGAAATTGCACTGGGATACTTGTAGGTTATGAAAACAATGGATATAGGTTAACAATAAAATTATAATTGCAAGATACGTAGAATTTATAGGTGAAGATGAAAATTTAGTAGGATTTCAAGGAAAAGATGAAACAGATAATGAAAGAGAAAAGGATTTTGACGAACGTTCGGATTCAAACGAAATTCATGAAAATGAAATAAATGACGAAAAGGTCGAGCAGGTTGCAATAGAAAAGGAGAGAAATTGAAGTAACGAATCAGAAGAAAAACTTGAAGACATAGAAAATAATTTGAGAAGGTCAGGACGGGAAAGAAAGAAATCTCAAAGATGGCCAAACGAGTTCATATTTCATTTATGTGAATGTAGTTAGCGCAGACAGTCCTCAAATCTATGAAGAAACTTTAAGTGGTGATGACAGCGGTTCATGCAAAGAAGCAATGGATCGAGAAATGAATAGTTTAATCAAAAATAAAACCTGGTAAATTAGTAGAGAAACCAAAAGACAAAAAAGTATTAGATTTGAAATGGATATATACGAATAAATCTGATAATCGTAAGAAAGCGCGACTAGTTGTTCGAGATTTCCAACAAAAGGAAATACTGGAAGATTTATACTCTCCAGTGGTAAAAATGCAAACGTTGAAGTTATTACTATCTGATTGTTGTCAATATGATTTGACGGCTATGCAAATGGATGTAGAAACGGCATTCCTAAACGGAACTATAAAAACGGAAGTATTTGTAAAACAACCTATAGGTTACGACGATAAAAGCGGGAGAGTATGTAAATTATCAAAAGCGTTATACGGATAGCGTGAAAGTTCAAGAGCTTGGTATGAATGTTTCGACGGGTATATGAAAAAATTAGGATTTCAAAGAAGTGAGAGCGATTATTATCTGTATATGAAGTATAAGAGCGATAATGTTATATATTTAATTCTATTCGTAGACGACTTATGAATATGTGGAAAAGCAAAAGAAAAATCGATGAAATTAAAAACAAATTGTCAAAGAAATTTGCGATGAAGGACTTAGGTGAGGTAAAGACTTACTTAGGAATAAACATTGAATACGATAATAAGAAGTGTGAGATGAAATTAGATCAAAGTAGTTATATAGTGTCATTAGCGAAACAATATAATATAGAAAATAGTAAACTACATTTTACACCAATGGAACAAAACTTAAGTTTAGAACCCGCACAATCAGCCTCAGATGATATAAGATACAGAAATCTCATAGGAGCTTTATTATATATTAATACTGGAAGAAGATTAGACGTTAGCTATAGTGTAAACTATTTAAGTCGATTTCAAAACAGTTACGACGGGACCCCCTATAAATATGCATTGAGAATTTTGAAATACTTATATTTAACTAGGAAATTGAAATTAACTTATAAAAGAAATTTGAATACTGAAGTTATTGATTGTTTTGTTGACGCTGATTGGGCTGGAGATAAAGTAGATAGAAAATCCACTACGGGATTTATCATAAGATTTTTCGGAAACGCAATTTACTGGAAATCGAGAAAGCAAAGTAGCGTGACAAAATCATCAACAGCCGTCGAGTATGTAGCTTTATCGGAAGCTGTGAGCGAAATTAAATTTGTAAGAAAATTGTTGTTCACTTCCATTTTATGAATGAAAGTTACGAAAATAAAGAGATTGACATTATGAAAGTAGATTCAGAAAATAGTGTAGCTGATATTTTAACGAAGGCTCTAGGAAGGAACAAATTTGAAAATTTTAGATCACTTTTAAGAATGATTTGTTTGACTTATAAAAGGAAATGAATATGCAGCACAAAAATTAAGGAGGTGTGTTGAGATATACATAATTTTCTGTGCTGGACTGAGTTAAATGCGTAGTAGAGATACTAGTATGTGGGTATCAGTGTGTGGAGGTATGTGTGTGCGCGGCGTCTCGAAAACAGATGAATGTAAATTATTCAATCGGTTAACAGTCGAGTATAGAAGAAACTGCTGAGACGCGTGCAAGTGTGTATCGATGAATATCTTTGGAATCGTTCCTCAAATAAATATATAACTATTCTAATATTAATTCCAAATGTAAATTTAGTGCTCCCATAACATTATTTCAGCTATCAAGATCCACAATTCTCAACAAACGTATCGAAGCTAAGTTGTGTTTTGTCAGTCCAGTGGAATTGTATGTCTTTCATAGTTAGTTCTGTTAACGGTTTGGCAATTTTAGAGAAGTTTCTAATAAATTTTCTATAGTATCCAGCTGGCGCAAGGAATGATTTTACATCTATAGGATTTTTGGGTAATTTGAAATTCTTTACTGCTTCCATCCTTTTAGGGTTAGGTTTTACTCCATCTGCTGTCACTACATGTCCTAGATATTCCATTTCGGGTTTTAAGAACTCACATTTATCTGGTTGTATTCTTAGACATACTTCCCTGAGTCTTTAGAATATAAAGGCTAAATTTTTATTGTTCTTCTATCGATTGCCCGAATATAATGATATCATCGAGATAAACGAAACAATAATTGTTAATCAAACCTCTCAACGCGGTATCCATTATTCTTTGAAATGTGCGTCTTTGAGCCCGAATGGCATTCTATTGTAGTGGAAGTGTCCTTGCTAAATGCAATCAGTCACAGAGTCCATGTATAGTCGATTGTTCATCGCTCGTCGAGTTCGTCCTTATATTCATTGTTAATGTTGTATTGAATCTTGTTAAAAGCACGTCGAAATCTATGTTATATGTTATAATTTAGCACGCTTTCGGTTAATCCTTGCCTTATTTCTCTTAATTGATCTTGGTGTTCTCTTACTGATGCTTGAGTAGCTACGTTAAATCTTAATGCTTCGTACAGAGTTTCAAATTCGTTAATATGAATATTGCGAATTGCCATTGCGGGTTTTCCTACAATTTTCTCTATTTTGATCATTTTTAATAACAACATTTGCTCACCACACATCATTCTCATTTCTTTTATTTCACGAATAAAATCCTCTACACCTATATCATCTTCTCCGTTTAGCATGGGAATACATTTTAATGCAATTTCTACCTTTAGATTTCCATAGTTTGCAGCTCTTGGATTGGATGGTTGGACGTATGTTGGTGGTCTTTGTGGCATAGGTGGAGGTGGATTAGTATGGTGTTTTAATACTGATATATTATCGCCATCGTTAGTCATCACAGAACCAAATTCAGTTGATTCTACGTCTATTTGTGATAGTTTAACACGAGAGAGGTTTCTACCTAATATTTCTATTTCGTTAGCGCGCTTTCTATTTTCTTCGTTGGCTAATCTTAATGCATTCTTCATTTCGTTAAATTGTTGTCGAAATTCTTCGTTCTGTCTCTGTATTAAATCTAAAATTGCTCTGGTAGAGGAATCAAGTGATCCCGTTTTATTTTGGGTTTTACTTGTAGAGGATAAACTTGTCTCGGCTTTTGAATCTTTCTTATTGTTCATTGTGAATATTGCCTGTTCGCTAGAGTTGCTAGAGAGACTAACTTTAGGCGTTCTATCGTTTAAAGGAATCCAGATTTTTCTCACCTTGATACGTAAGTTCGTAGAATGAGGTTCCTTCGCGGTGTTTTCCTCTGTGGCACGTTCAAAGGTGTTGTTTGAGTGTCAAACTCGTTCTGTTGATTTGTTCTATGCTGACAGTAGTCTCGCTGATGACCCACTGTGGTAAATTATTGGTAGCAGAGTTCACAACACAAATGGTCCCAATCCTTCGATCTTCAATGATGTCCGTAGACTGAAATCGTAATTTCGTTCACACTGAAGCGAATGAATCCTGGCAGGGTCGCCAAAATGTCACGTAAAAATAACGCGAAAATAATAATAAAAAATAATGTTGGGTTCTTGGACCAGAGTTCGAGATACCTTTATTATATGATAAGATTACAAGTGTGCGATTAGACCGTTACCGAAAGGCTGAAGTCTCGATCAAGGCCCAGCCCTTCCAGATGTTCGTTTATCTTATGCCTATGTGCCGAATTCATATTCCTTTGTTTTAGGAGTTGGTGTCGTGTGCCAAGCGATTCGGGTTTCCTGAGTCGGTTGGAGAAATTTGTCGACGTTACAATAGTGTCACGACCAGCTTAGTTCAAGACTGGAGCTCAGGCGCGGCCCGCCGAGGGGGAGGCACGCGCGCCCACCACCCAGATGGAAAATAAAGGAGAGGAACGAAGACCTACTCCGGGCGGCTGCTATAGCAACAGCATGGAGCTGGGAGGCCTCGACAACGACGACCGAAGCAGACGCGGAAGAGGAGGCCGAGAACCTCCGCCAAGCCATGACAACAATCTGCGACGCATCCATGCCACGAGCCACACCGGGCACGGTGCGAAGCAGAGCAGTTTACTGGTGGAACCCCGGCATCGCGGAACTGAGAACGAGATGTGTCCGGGCCCGAAGACAGTACCTAAGGGCCCGCCGCTGGCGACGACGCGACGAAGAAGAAGTCTCCCTGCGCTACCGGACGTACCGCGCGCTACGGCGCTCGCTACAGAGGGAAATTAAAAAAGCGAAGGACCGTGCCTGGTCCGAACTGGTCGAGACAGTCGAGTCGGACCCATGGGGGAGGCCATACAGGACGGTGACACGGAAACTGCGCGCGAAGGGCCCCCTGATAACGGCGGAAATGGATCCTGAACTGCTGACGCGGATCACCGGAACGCTCTTTCCCCCACAAGAAAACAGAGCGGCGGAACGGCCACGGGAAACGACACGACCGCTGGAATGGAGGGACGACTGGGAAGTCACAGAGGAGGAGATATGGGAGGCAACCAGAAGAATGACCGCCCGCAACGTGGCACCGGGCCCGGACGGAATCCCTGGCCGGATCTGGGGGGAAGTGATGGGGGTCATGGCCCCCAGACTCCGGCACCTCTTCACAAGATGCCTGAGGGAGGGAGTCTACCCCCGGGCGTGGCGGACGGCGAGGCTGGTCCTGCTCCATAAAGAGGGCCGACCGACGACCTCGCCGTCAGCGTACCGGCCGATATGCCTACTGGACGAGGTCGGCAAACTACTCGAGAGGGTAGTCGCCGCCCGCTTGGAACGACACATAGCGGGCCAAGTGCCAGGTTTGCACGAAAGCCAGTACGGCTTCCGGAAGGGGCGCTCGACGATTGACGCGGTCAGACGCGTACGAGCGATTGCGGAGGACATGGTCTCCCAGAAAGGCGTGGCGCTGGCGAGTTCCCTGGACATCGACAACGCGTTCAACACCATGCCATGGGACAGGATAGTGACGGCCCTGGAGCACTTCGAGGTTCCCAGCTACTCGTCCGATTGATCCGAGCCTACCTCGACGACAGGTGGGTGTGTTACGCCAGTAAGGAAGGAGAGGAAAAGCGATCCGTCGAGCGTGGCGTCCCGCAGGGCTCGGTGCTGGGCCCCATGCTATGGAACGTTGCGTACGACGAGGTACTACGATGCCCGCTACCCCCAGGCGCGGCCATAGTATGCTATGCGGACGACACCCTAATCCTGGTCGAGGGTCGTGGCTGGCACGAGACGCTGCGCATTGGCGGAATCGCAACGGCCTGTGCGATCCGTGCCGTAAACGAACTGGGCCTGAGAGTCTCCCCTGCGAAGTCGGAGGCCACCTGGTTCTTTGACAGGAAGAGGCGAGGGACACCACCGCCCGGCCTATGCATAAACATGGCAGGTAAAACCGTCCGGGTGGGGTCACAGATGAAGTATCTGGGACTCACCATCGACAGCCAGTGGACGTTCGAGCCGCACTTCGACTCACTGATCCCGAAGGTGTAAGCGGCTGCCAATGCCCTGTGCGGCCTACTACCGAACATCGGCGGGACCGGAGACGCGATGCGCCGACTCTACGAGGGCGTCGTTCGGTCACGAGTGATGTACGGGGCCCCAGTATGGGCGGACGACCTGATGGCAAGCCGTCGCAGCATCCTGCTCCTGAGAAGGCTGCACAGAGTGACCGTCATCAGAATCATTAGGGGATACCGGACGGTGTCTCACGCGTCGGCGTCCACCCTAGCCGCGTCCCCCCCGTGGGAGCTGCGGGCGCTGGCACTCAAAAAGAGATACACCCGCCGGAGAGAATGGCACCCGGGAGAAGACCCCACCGAGCAAGCGGCTCCAAACGACACAGGAACCGCCGAGGAGGACACATGGAACCTGTGGCGATCCCAACTGATCAACGGGAGAAGCGAACACCGAGGCGCGGATGCGGTCCTACCAAACTGGGAGGCATGGAGGAGCCGCCACGGCCTCCCACTCACATTCAGGATGACACAAGTACTCACCGGACACGGCGTGTTCGGCGAGTTCCTGAAGAGAATAAGGCGAGAGACGACAGACATCTGCCACCACTGCGGAGAGGGCAGGGACACAGCGCAGCACACCCTGGAGCTCTGTCCGGCATGGGAGCTGCCCCGCTACACCCTGCGGCACGCCATAGGAGAAACGTTGACCCCCTCAGCGATTGTGGAAGCGATGTTGAGAGGGTCACAGGAATACGAGGCCGTCCGCCTCTTCTGCGAGCGAGTTATGCTCGCGAAGGAGCGAGCGGAAAGGGAGAGAAAGAAAAACTCTCACCCCTGCAGGATAAGACGATGGAGAAGGATGGCAGTCAGACGACCCAGAGCCACCCCGCCACCACCCCAACGGACTACGACCAGAAGAAGTGACAGCACTAGGGGCAACGACCTCCCCCTAACGCCCACTCAATAGCCGGCTCGAACAAGAGAACGCGAGAAGGGGATGCAACTGAAGTTAATTCACAAGAGGTTCCTGGAGCACCCCTGTCACGCGCATAAGATGGTCATTGTGGAGTTTTAGTCGGTAGGAGTCCGACACTACTCTGCTGTTACGCGATTATTGCAGCAGCGGAGTGTCCATGAGGATTTCTCCACGTACAAAAAAAAAAAAAAAAAAAGTTCAAGACTGGAGATAAAGATGTGTTGGCACCCGGCAACAATGTATATCGCCGAAGCGGAGTGCCTAATGAACCATCAATATCCCAGCGGTGCTTCTGCCGAATGTTCGAGAGGACGACGTGCATGGCACCAGTCGCGGACGCCTAACAAACTTTAGGATAGTGGCGATATAGAGGGGTGACGAAAGAAAAACAACCGAATCCGATCGGAAGTCAAGTCGTAAGAGTCAGTCTTGAAAAGTTACGCCTAGGACTCGGAAGTACTACTAGAATCCCACTCAGACCCAATAATGGCATCCCACACTCTCCAGCGAGGTCTTGACTCTATGGAAAAGTGGTTCCACAAATGGGGCTTCAAAATTAACGAAAATAAATCTACACAGGTTGTTACGTCGGGCGAGCCTCTATCTAGACCAGGCCATACACCGCGGGCCAGACGAACACCAGATGTCCGCTCATCCTTACGGCGGACCCTCAATAGTCTTAAGGATCCATCATAAATTCCAATAATTTGCTAGCTAAGGTCCTTCAGACCCAACAAACATCTGTTTTCCGAATCATTTCTAAAGACTATTGTTTACTACGGCTTGACAAGGGAAAGTTAGTTTTTCTCACGTACGATGCTTCCTACTAGCAACTTTCTATCGAGGGCGGCTAAGACCCTTCCTAGTCCACCAACCTTCGTTTATCCAATCAGAAGCAATGTATACTGCCCTCACTTTTCTGACCAAAATGTCATGAACAAATCCGATGATCCCGTGCGCTAGACACACCCATCGCTAGCTTTCCTCCGACACAGCATCGTCACCCAACCTCACTGCTCCTACGACCTCAGGAGGGTCAAGTCAGCCACTTCCCATACGACATCAGGAGGGTCAAGTCAACCACTTCTCATACGACATCAGGAGGGTCAAGTCAGCTACTTCTTCTACAGATGCTGGAAAGGTCAGCGTCTAAGTCTAAGCACAAGGCTAGAGGAGTATAATTCACATCAACTATCCAAGTCAGTTCGCGGGATCACCGAACATTCACTTCCTCTATTAAGTATCCTCTAGTGTTACGTCCACTAACATACTAAGTTCAACTCCAAGAGCCTTGCTCTATTGTGCATATCTACCTTATCTTCGTGCGACAAGTTGTCACCTAGGAATTATATCCACTCATCGGTGTAACTTAAGTGTTGGAAATATATAACTTATAATTCTGTGAATCGCAGTGTTATACTAACAGAATCACCCGTATTATCTTACCGGAAATCAGGAGATCTATCAAATCGTGGTGTCGATTATTTTAATCGTAACGGAAATTTACGACTCCCGTTGACGTCTCTTCTCGCGATTGTGTCTCCCCGCGATTGGTCGAAAGTACACAGGTAACCTTCATGCTACGAAAACAAACCTGCCCTCAGGTACCATTCACAATATCACAATTCCTAACAAGGATTCAGTCAGATATCTGGGCATGACTCTGGACAGGAGATTGACATGGAAACAACACATAATAGACAAATCGAAGCAACTCAAGGCTAAACTTAAAAAATTTTACTGGCTCATTGGCCGTCGCTCCAACTTAAGCACTCAGAGCAAAATAATGCTATATAAAGCCATACTAAAACCTATCTGGACCTATGGGATTCAACTATGGGGAACAGCGAGTAACTCCATCATAGAAATCCTTCAACGATTTCAATCAAAAACGCTAAGATCCTTAATAGATGCACCTTGGTATGTCACCAACGAAACAATCTACCGCGACGTCAAGATACCCACAGTAAAAGAAGAAATATACAAGTTCAGAAGCAGATATAACACAAGAGTCGACAACCACCACAACCCATTAGTCGCCCAACTACTTGACACGACGGACCAGATCCGCAGACTAAAAAGAAAATACCCTTTAGATTGAAGCATTAGATTCAACTAGAATCAACATAATATATGTAGGAATGTTTATTATAAATTAACAGAAAAGACAGTATGATAAACACAATATTGTAACACTCTCACAAAACTGAATATAATATCGCACTTCACAAACTCGCTTAACACTATTTCTGCGTTACAGCAACACGATGAACTTCTCTCGACCACGATTAATTCAACTCTGACAGCATTACCGCGCTCATTTTTCCCTTAACAAACCTTGGTAACGCTCACAACACTCCTTGACAACATTAACATATCTTAACAACATTTATAAACAATCAGCCACGTCTTTCACTAACGTCACACCATCTGGTGTGACAGACAGACAGAAATAGAACGGACAGAAATAGAACGTGCAACGAAAGATTTGGAGAAAAAGAATACGTTGATAGAAGATATGAAAAAGCAATTTGAACACAGTACAAATACTTTGAAGGAGCAGTTGCAAGAGCTGCAGAAACGATAGAAAATGTTAAAAGAAAGATTGAACAATTTGATTATAAAATCGAGCATAGACCAGGTACGGCGATGCGTCATGTGGATGCGCTTAGTCGAAATATAGTAGAAGAGTTATTAGTACAGGAAGACCGAAGCGGTTTGAGTGATCGAGTTTGCCAAGCTCAAGAAGAAGATGACGATTTTGAAGACAACGAAGGATAATCGTCATCCATTGAGGTCAATAGTCGTTGCAGAATAATAAAGAAATCAGGAACGCAAGTGTAATTAGTAATATTGAGCACATCTGGGGGCAGATGTGTTTGTCAGAATGGCCGAAGTTGTGGGATGGTGTGACGTTAGCGAAAGACATGGCTAATTGTTTATAAACGTTTTTAAGATATGTTAATATTGTCACGGAGTGTTGTGAGCGTTACTAAGGTTTGTTAAAGGAAAAATGAGCGTGGTAATGCTGTCAGAGTTGAATTAATCGTGGTCGAGAGAAGTTCATCGTGTTGCTGTGACGTAGAAATAGTGTTAAACGAATTCGTGAAGCGCGATATTATATTCAATTTTGCGAGAGTGTTACAATATTGTGTTTATCATACTGTTTTTTTCTGTTAATTTATAATAAACATTCCTACATATAAATTATTATAAACCAAGCTATTGTACCTTGCCAAATGAAATTACTTAAAATTTTCAACGAGAATTGATTGTAAATAGCCTACCAAATAAAAAAAAACCTTCTTATGATCAAACCGAAAGCAATGTCTATCGCCCTCACTTTCCTAGCCAAAATTGTCCTTAACAAATCAGCTCCTCCCTTGGTCTTAGACACACCCACACCTAGCTTTCCTCCGCCACAACATCCTCACTAAAACTTACTAATTCTCTATCTATAGAACAGTCAACATCTCTTTACCGAGGTTCTACCCTTAAACCAATCGCCCACTTAATTTATATAAAGTTACTAGAGTAAAGTGTAATTTATACGTGTCAATTCAGTGTATATCTTAATTGTGACTATTAAGTGTATAATAAAGTGTAATAAAAAGTTCTAGATGGTTGGAAAAGTCGGCCGGCGCCACTCACCCAATTTAACGTTGGATTTCTTCAACGGAACCGTCGGTCAACGACGAAGGTCGTACGCAACTACGTTTGAAGCACTCTTAAACCCGAATCAAATGGAGGACATTTATATCGTCTATCTGGGAAAATCGCATAGTGGTACCAGTTGCGATATACACACCCGTCGCTTGTATTAATACACATACAACTTATAACAAACATGCGAAAATTTCGCTAATAGATATGTAGGGCTATGTTGGCTAATAAAAACCTCTTTTAATCGTGTATCCTAAGGTTCGGTGCAGATGAGCCATATATTATCGTAGGACATCGTTCCGGCGCCTTTGGAAGAGCAGAGAAAGAAATAAAGCTCTCCTGTTTCGCAAAAGAAGGATACATACATATGTATTTTCTTGTTCTTCCAACTCATTGCCGTTGCGGTCATTTGTTGCAAATTCGATCGTTTGCATCGGACGTAAATTTTGAGGTTAAAATCTTCTGTTACAAATTATTAATTAGACCTATTTATAACTTATGCTAATCCCATACGTTATGAAATCTCTGTCAGTGCGATGGAAAACGCAAGGCTAGGCATCTTGTAAATAAGTGCATTAGAAGAGGCAGGAATTCTTTTAGAACGGCCATCTGTTACTACAAGAATTATAATAGCAGCAAAAATATATTATTAAGAGCTTCATAATAAATTTAATAATAATGATTTAATTAAGGAAATTATTTACCTTTACTCCTTGTATCTTGAGAGGGCTATGAAAAATGTACATCTCCTTCAAGAGACCAATTAGAATACTTCCTATGATATACAATGCCACATTAAGAATCAAATACTTTCCAATCACCTAGAAGCTCGGCGGGACAGCCAGCGACGCTCGTTAAGGCCCAGAACTGAAGACGACGCGTGGTGAGTTCGAATCCTCGGCATATAATGGAGGCGCAGGAATAGCACAGGATGAGAAAGTTTCTTTTAAAAGAAACATACTACAGGCAAGCGGCCAGCCCCGCCCTTGCATGTGGCGTGGATGGATGTACTTTCTGGGAGTACATGGTTAAACGTGCTTGGTGACAAGCACACAGGGGCCCGACAATCAACTCACCACAACAACTACCATCGTGTCCCGCCCGTGGAGGTTTTAGCCGGTAAGAATCCGGCACTACCTTCTGCCCACCTACATACACTTAGGGTAGTAAGATGTCTATGAAGATTTCCTCCACGTAAAAAAAAAAAATTTTTTTGTAGTATGAAAGGAGAGACGTTTAACACTCCCGTATACAAGGGTGGAACACACATAAATGGTAAGGCACTGTCGCCTTTCGACAACACTTACCAGATCTTTTTGGAAGGATCGCGGAGGGATTCCGCTATGCTAATAATTTTATGCTAAAAATAATTATTGGCATATAATAATTTTTGGTGCTAATAATTTTTCCTTTTGAGCATTGGATTTCGAACAATATATTAGACGCGAATCTAGATGTTTGATCCATTAACATCATGTAATCAAAAACGAAATAGATAACAAAATTTGAAATACAACACAGTATTACTGAGTAAATTGACACTATCAATTACCAAGTTCCAGACTTGAACAATATAATCATAGGCAAAACTTGGATACATACCGGTGGTTAGAAGGTGGCGCCTACTGACATTCTGAATCAACTTCAGTAAACGTATTTCTTTGAATGATGAAATTAAAAATGTTACACGAGTAGCGATAATATCGTAAACTGTTTATAATTTAATTAGACATAATGTTACTTATATGCTTGTAAAAAGTTTCTATTTGTAAATTGGTTCGTTAGTTATTTTGTTTTACTTTATTTATATGATCATATATTACTTTATATCCTTTTATTTTATTTCATGTTTTATTATCTCCTTTATTTATTTTATTTCTTCAGCATAATTTTCTTTAAACTGTTCTATCTTTTCTAATAATCTGTGAGTACTGTAATTTTAAAGCCATTGGTTTGGATTCATTATAACTAATATTTTATTGATCTGCGGCATTTCAGTCAATATCACACCATTATGTTATTATTATTATTATTATTATCATATTATTATATGGTTATTATTATATTACAACTGTTTTGTGAATAAACGCTAAAAAAGGTTCACATTATGCAGTTGTTTATTGAAATCATTACAAAGTCTCGTAGTATCTAAACACACAACGCAACACTGAAAACTCGTTTGTCGGAAAGTAGCAGCATTGCTGTCAATGACATTAGCATAGTCGTCTGTGCTATGTGTATCAACACAAGCGTCGGACGCGTGTATCAGCTGGTGTTGCTATGAGAGTGGTGCAGACAGGCGATCAATGTCAGCCATACAATTCGGATTTAAGACTCAGACTGCGGATTTCAGACGCAGCCGCGTAAGGCACGGCTGTACGGCTAAGGAAATTCCATCTTTAGACGATTGTCAGACATGTACTTACATACGTTTAAAGCGGATTCAATATTTGAAAATTATTTGAAAATCAGTTGGAAGTAAAATTTTCAGAATTAACAGACATGTGTTTATAATTTCCAACATCAGAAAGTATTGATTCTTTATTGCGAACGAAATGTCATTTAGATATGTTAAATCTTACACATTAAACCTTCAAAGGAGCAACTCTATTACAAAAATAGTTTCTGAATTCCATTTTCATGAAATGAGCAATTCACGTAAATTATATGATATGCCACTGAAAAAAATTCCTAACTTTGAAGTCAAAAAATGATCGATTTGATGTGCAATGACCCTTATTGGAAAACAGAAGCATGTTGCAGTTATGCAAATGGGTGTGAGCCATACATCAGACACTACCATCTGATACTTATACTGTCTTTTCTATCGTTACTTGGTATTTTATCTGGCACTTCGAGACTGAAAAAACTGAGGTTTTACATTTTCTTCCTGTGATTCTTGCTGTTCTTTATTCGATTTAATTAAGTCAGCTTTTCGTAACAGCCTATACCTACAATTATAACTAAGCGTACAGGTAGATAATACATAGATAATAGTAATAGATAATGAAAAATAAATAACAAATAAATAGATAATAATCTATTAATTAATTAAATGTTTCAGATAGAACGTTTTAATTTTATAAAAGGAGCGAGATAGGGAATTTTTATCAAGAAACGACTTGAAATCATGTTATTGAGATATGTATAATTTTATGTGCTAGACTAGGTTAGTTGCGTGGTAGAGATACTTGTATGTGAATATCAGTGCGTGCAAGGATGTATGAACGCGGTGTCTCGAAAACAAAGGAATGTAAACTGTTGAGTTAACAGTCTGGTATGGAAGAAAGTGCTGAGAAGCGCGCAAGTGTGTATCGATTAATATCTTTGGAATCGTTTATCAAATAAATATATAACTATTCTAATATTAATTCCAAGTGTGAATTTAGTGTTCCTATACCATTATTTCGGCTATTAAAATCCAAAATTCTGAAGATGTATTTAATTAGTGTTTTTAAATATATGTAAACGCAAACATAGTAAGGAGAAAACAAAGAATAGAAGTGAAAGCTAGAAAAATTTGTTAAGAAATTGATAGTTTCGTAACAACATATATACGTGGTTTTACAATAAAATGTCCTATTTATATTTAAAGGTAGGACTATCTAATTTACGATACTTTGTAATGGAATATTATAAATTGGTAAAGACACCTAAAAACAATTAGAATAAATAAATCAGGCTGTTTCTAGATCCTTACAAGCTGCATAGGATTTTCTGACTTTGTTTAAAAGGTTAAAAGTATGAAGAGCTTGAAATATTTCAAATAGTGGGCAAAAATAACAATTATTCCCAAAATTCTTATTAGAGAAGTTTTTTTAAAAAAAGTTAAATCTTAAAATTTAGTCAACTAAAGTCTTTCAAACAGACAAACAGTCTTTGTCCCAACTACGGGAAAATAGGGGAGACCTATTTTTCAACGAGCGGCGTCTCCCACTAACAACTTTCCCTCGAGGGCGGCTAGCATCTTTTTCTAACCATCGGTATGGAGATTGACCAATTAGCAGTAACGCCAATTTCCCTTACTTTCTGAACGAAGGCTTTTCTCGACGAATCCGATGATCTCGTGTCCTTAAACACACCCCAATATAGTTTTCCTCTGTGGCATCATCGAGACGGGAAAGTCATTCTCGCTCGCGATCTCATCGATTAAAGAGTAACATCTTTGCGATCAGTGGTTATTTCACGTTTTAACCAGACTTAGACTTTGTGAGTACGTTCTTTTGTCATCCCGTTGGCCGCGGATTCGTTATTGATCCTGAGACCATTGTCACTAGTGTCGCGAGTGCCGAACCGCCGTGATCAATTGTCAAGACTGTAATAATTCTATCATTGCAATAAACTACACCTGTGTATACCGTACCAATGGCTAATTCTCGAGAAGATTCATTTGACGCCCACAACCCTACTCCCAGTGCAAATCCGACATATATATGTATTTTCTTGTTCTTCCAACCCATTGCCGATGCGGTCATTTGTTGCAAATTCGATCATTTGCATCGGACCTACATCTTGAGGTTAAAATCTTCTGTTACAAATTGTTAATTAGACCTATTTATAACTTATGCTAATCCCATATGTTATAAAATCTCTGTCAATGCGATGGAAAACGCAAGGCTAGGCATCTTGAAAATAAGCGCATTAGTAGAGGCAGGAATTCTTTTAGAACGGCCATCTCTTACTACAAGAATTATAATAGCAGCAAAAATATATTGTTAAGAGCTTCATAATGGATTTAATAATAATGAGGGATTATTTTAAATTATTTCAAATTTAATTGAGGGAATTATTTAACTTTACCCCATGTATTTTGAGAGAACTATGAAAAATGTGCATCTCCTTCATGAGGCTAATTAGAATACTTCCTATGATATACATTGCCACATTAAGAATCAAATACTTTCCAATCAGCTAGAAGCTCGGCGGGACAACCAGCTACGCTCGTTAAGGCTCATAGCTGAAGACGACGCGTTGCGAGTTCGAATCCTCGGCATTGGATGCTACTTAGAAAGAAACGGAAAAATGGAAGTTACTCTTTACTACAGGCAAGTGGCCTGCCCCTCCCTTGCGTTTGTTGCGGGTGTACTTTCTGTGAGTGCGCTTGGCAAAGGTGCTTGGTGATAAGCACCAGGGGCCCGAGGAGGAACATTCACGCACTGGTTTACCGTCCCCGCCCGTGGAGGTTTTAGCCGGTAAGAATCCGGCACTACCTCTTCTACCCGTCTACACAGGGGTGGTAAGAGGTGTCTATGAAGATTTCCTCCACGTAAAAAAAAAAAAAATTTTTTTGTAGTACGAAAGGAGACACGTTTAACACATATGTAAATGGTTAGATGAGATTATTTTCAATCAAAAATGAATTTTTGATCAATATCCAAACGTGTTACGTTGTATATCAATTGTATAAATAACAAGAAAGGATTAATATATCCTTTTAAACTTTGCATGCTGCACAAAAATACAGAACACATTTATTCGCAATATATTCTAATAGAGTTTCATTCGTTTGAAAAGACACAAAAGATTTTGATTGCAATATACTTGCGCCTGCAGTTTGCTACTGGAACAGACGATTGTCAGACACGTACTTACATACGTTTAAGGCGGATTCAATATTTGATAATTTTTAAAAATCAGTTGGAAATAAAATTTTTAGAATTAAAAGACAGACATGTGTTTATAAATTCCAACATCAGAAAGTATTGATTCTTTATTGCGAACGAAATGTCATTTAGATATGTTAAATCTTACACATTAAACCTTCAAAGGAGCAACTCGATTACAAAAATAGTTTCTAAATTCCATTTTCATGAAATGAGCAATTCACGTAAATTATATGATATGCCACTGAAAAGAATTCCTAACTTTGAAGTCAAAAAATGATCGATTTGATGTGCAATGACCCTTATTGGAAAACAGAAGCATGTTTCAGTTATGCAAATGGGTGTGAGCCATACATCAGACGCTACCATCTGATACTTACACTGCCTTTTCTATCGTTACTTAGTATTTTATCTGGTTACTTCGAAACTGAAAAAACTGAGGTTTTACATTTTCTTCCTGTGATTCTTGCTGTTCTTTATTCGATTTAATTAAGTCAGCTTTTCGTAACAGCCTATACCTACAATTATAACTAAGCGTACAGGTAGATAATACATAGATAATAGTAATAGATAATGAAAAATAAATAACAAATAAATAGATAATAATCTATTAATTAATTAAATGTTTCAGATAGAACGTTTTAATTTTATAAAAGGAGCGAGATAGGGAATTTTTATCAAGAAACGACTTGAAATCATGTTATTGAGATATGTATAATTTTATGTGCTAGACTAGGTTAGTTGCGTGGTAGAGATACTTGTATGTGAATATCAGTGTGTGCAAGCATGTATGAACGCGGCGTCTCGAAAACAAAGGAATGTAAACTGTTGAGTTAACAGTCTGGTATGGAAGAAAGTGCTGAGAAGCGTGCAGGTGTGTATCGATTAATATCTTTGGAATCGTTTATTAAATAAATATATAACTATTCTAATATTAATTCCAAGTGTGAATTTAGTGTTCCTATATCATTATTTCGGTTATTAGGATCCAAAATTCTCAACACATATTTAATTAATATTTTTAACTATACGTACAATTTATACGTAAACACAAACGTAGTATGGAGAAAACAAAGAACAGAAGTGAAAGCTAGAAAAATTTGTTAAGACATTAGTGGTTTCAACATATGTACGTGGTATTGCAATAAAATGTCCTATCGATTTTTAAAGGTAAGACCATTTAATTTACGACACTTTGTAATAGAACATTATAAATTGGTAAAAACATCTAAAAAAACAATTAGAGTAAATAAATCATACTGTTTCTAGATCTCTACAAGCTGCATAGGATTTTCTGACTTTGTTTAAAAGGTTAAAAGTATGAAGAGCTTGAAATATTTCGACTAGTGAGCAAAAATAACAATTATTCCCAAAATTCCTACGAGAGGAGTTATTTAAAAAAAAAGTTAACTCTCCTTGGCAATAAAAAAACCTACTGAATTATAAAAGATGTTTTGAAAAAATTAAGTGATTACAAAATATTAATTTTCGAGTGTTCTGTTTACGAAAAATCATTATAGATGATGGACTCCCGGTTTGGTTCGGGGCGAGGGTAGCACGCGGATGGAGAGCTCTGTGGAAAATGTGAAGTGTGAAGGGAGAATGGAGAAGGAAACACAAAGTGATACGAAGAAGTTAAAATAAAGGGTGAGCAAACGAGGAGAAAGTGAAAGAAAAGCGAAAAGAAGACAGGAACGAGAGAGAGATACAAATAAGAAAAACTAGAAGAGAAGAGGTTAGGAAGTCGGAAACACGGCAAAAGAAGTAAGATGGGGAAACGACAGATGGCGACAAACAGTGGAAAACCATGGAACACGGGTAAAGCGGATGATAAGGCAGATTTCAAAACTACATTGGATAAATACAGCTTGTGAGAAAAAGAAACACCAACCAGGGAGAAAGGGGGGAGTTAATGATGGAAAAAATGGAGAAAATGGAAAGAGGATTCGAGACAATGATAAAGGAAATAAAAGGTATATTCGAAAAGCAAGCGGCGGAGATGAAGAGGGAAATGAAAGCGGAAAGAGAAAGAAGGGAGAGAGAGAGAGAGAGAGAGAAAGAAGAGTGGGAAATGGAAAAGAAAGAACTATTGGGCAGAGTCAGAAGAATCGAGGAGGAGAAGGACAGGGCAGAGAGCGAGAGAGAAAAGAAGAAGGAACATAGTAATCGAAGGAGTAGACTGGAACGAAGGAAGCAATGCAGAGACAGTAAAGGAGTTCATAAGAGAAAAAATGAAAGTAGGGGCAAAAATAGAAAGAACACGTATGATAAGGGTTTTATTATTTATTTATTTAAATTTTACAATTTGTCCAGTAGGACATTTGGTAAAATATTATAGCGGTATACTAATATAACATGTAGGGTAGCTTCTTTTTATGCTTGATGTGTCGACCGTTTCCGCTGCCAGCCGGTTTGGGTGCGTTGCTATTCTTTCTCCGTACCTTCTTGCACTTCTGTTAATCTCCTCCTTGACCGTTGGTATTCCCAGGTCTTTCCGAATGTCCCCGTTTCTAACGTACCATGGCGCGTTTACTATTGTTCTGAGTATTTTAAATTGCGTTGCCTCTATTTTGGTTATATGGCTCATTGCTGCTGTTCCCCATAGTGCTATTCCGTACGTCGAGATTGGTTTTATGACCATTTTATATATTTGTCGGAGACGAAAGGACGCCGGGGCCCTTCTGGAACTTCAGGACAACACCCTAACCTTGCAACCTACAGCCTAATATAGCCGTAACGAAACAAGAGCAATTATCCAAACCGATAGCAATCGTACGGGATTAGTGACGGTGAGCCTTGGCTCGGGGCGACAGCTCGCCGCCCAACGATGTCGCGGTCAACGGGACGGGCGCTCCGTCTAACAAAGATGCGGAGCGGTGCTATGACCCTCATAAAAGAAACTACCCATGGAGGTATCGGACAATAAAACATGCTAACGGTTCCCTAGGACAATGAATACCTGACGTTGAGGCACGTACACAACACAAGTCCCGGCAGCCCGAGGACCCGCTATAAAACCTGGGTTTTCTCGGCGATTGAGATGTTTTTGCAAACGGACAGGCGGCTTTTGTCCCAAATCGACCAATCGACAGCGACGTCGATCGGAGGATCGTGTGTACGGAGCAGGGAGTGGTGCTCGTGTGAGTTAGAGCAAGGGAACCTGTCCTCCCGTTGGCCGCGGATTCGTTATCAAGCCTGAGGCCCTCGTCACTAATGTCGCGTGCGTGTGTCTGCTGTGTACCCGCGCCTGTTCCGTAACACCTCCCTATCGACAATAAAGGTACCCCACGCGCGACCGGACGATGGAGAACTCCAACGCGGAACCGCTACCTCCCGCGAGCCCTCCCCGGGAGGGCGCCTCGAGCTCGGACTCGGAGTGTGACTCGAGTTCGGATTCGGATTCACACTCGACATCAGAAGTGGGATCCGAACACACGTTGTCGGCGCGGGATCGCAAGAGCATCGTGCGCGCACTAATGCGGTCGCTAGGGAAGAAGAAGAACAAGAAGAAGAAGAAGAAGAAGAAAGGACACCGGGCAACCTGGGTATCGTTATCGCGCTTCAACCCCGAAGCCGCGGACGCAGATCCAGCCGCCTGGTACACAGCCGTCGGCCTGCTCATGACGGACCACCCCCTGAAAAACAGCGCACTGTATTCTGCCCTAAACCGTGCCCTAGAGGGTCCGGCAGCATATTGGCTTACGCAAATATTGAACGGCGACGAGCTCACCTTGCCAGATTTTAAGGAACAATTCGCCGCGCACTTCGGTGGCGAAGAAGTAGCAGCCGCGTCGCTAATCAAGGTAGCCGAGGAACTACCGCGGGACGGCGAAACACCAGGGGTGTACGGAAATCGTATCATCACCCTCCTGGGGTCGAAGTGCCGAAATTCAACCAGGGAAGAGGTACTCGCCGCCACCGCCCTCCATCTGCTGGCCTTGCGCGACGAACGTTTTAAACGACTAGCGCTCACGAGTGACATCACGTCGGTGAAACAATTCCAAAGAGAAATGAAGCCCTTCTTATACGCGGAGTGGCCAACGCCCCCGTCGTGGAGGTCATCAGCGAGCTCCGGAAACAGGCAGGTCACCCGCCCCCCGGACCAGGTGCGGCCACTGCGGTATTTACGGACATTCGACATCCGAATGCCGCAAGGGGGCGAAGTGGGAACCGAAGAAGGACCCCCGACGCCCGGAGGAAAGCCGACCGGCTGTACCACCAAAAGCGTTGTGCTTTCACTGCCACAAGCTGGGACACATCGCGTCTCGCTGTCCATCGCGGCGAGAAGGAAAACATCGCCCCGAGGGTGAGCGCCGGGTTGATGCCTGCGTGGTGGAAGCCCCGACGGATAGACTAAGCCAGCAGGGTGAGTCGTTTCCATTCTACTTCGATTCTGGAGCCGAATGTTCGTTAATTAAAGAGTCCGCAGCCTCGAAATTTTCCGGCAGAAGAACGACTCACGTGGTAGTACTGCGAGGAATAAGAAATACGTGCACGGAAAGTACGTCTCAGATTCTGTCCACCGTGTGTATCAACGGTCTTACATTGGACATAACTTTTCACGTTCTTGCGGACAGCAACTTAAAGTACGATATCAAGATTGGTCGTGAAATTTTAAGCCAGGGTTTTGACGTAAACATTACACGAGACAGCGTTGATATTTACAGGAGCAAGGTGATTAACGTTTGTAGTAAAGTCGCAGAGGTCGCGGTCGATATTAACGAGGTCGACACCGACGTGATCGGTAACGATAAGGCTCGATTGATTTCCATCCTCGAAAGTTTCAAAGAATCATTCATTACGGGCTTCCCGCGTACTCGCGTAAGTACGGGTCAGCTAGAGATACGGCTAATCGATCCCAACGTCACCGTGCAACGAAACCCCTACCGACATAGCGAGCAGGAGCGCAGGATAGTACGCGAAAGGATAGACGAATTAATTAGAGCCAAAATAGTAAGGCCTAGCAATTCGCCGTTCGCGAGCCCCATGGTACTCGTGAAGAAGAAGGACGGCACGGATAGATTGTGTGTAGACTTCCGAGCGCTGAACAAAAACACGGTCGCGGATCGGTATCCCTTACCCCTTATCGCGGACCAAATCGCGAGACTACAAAACGCGAGATACTTTATCACCCTGGACATGGCCAGCGGGTTTCACCAAATTCCCATTCACCCCGACTCGACAGAGTATACCGCGTTCGTCACCCCCGACGGCCAATACGAATACCTAACGATGCCGTTCGGACTGAAAAATGCCCCTGCCGTCTTCCAGAGGGCCATCCTCAAGGCCTTAGGCGTAGATATCACGGGCAAATTGAGCGGGAAGAGTGACTCGAAGGAGTACGTCGTTGTGTTGGTCGACGCATTCACCAAATTCGTATACTGCGTCACATCCGCAAAATAGACTCCAGTAACACCATCGAACCACTTAAGTCGGCTATATTCTTATTCGGCAGTCCCTGCCGGGTAATAGCGGACCAGGGAAGATGCTTCACAGGCAAGGAGTTTCAAAGCTTTTGTAAAAACAGAAACATTAAACTCCACCTGATAGCAACCGGAGCTAGTAGGGCCAATGGACAAATAGAGCGTGTAATGAGCACACTAAAGAATATGTTCACGACGGTAGAGACGACTAGAGATTGGTCGGTAGGATTTGGTTTCGTGTGGGGCCTTGCCTGGTTTGGGTATCATTATGATTTGTGCCAGTTTCCAAGTTTTTGGAAAGTATTGTATTCTTAGTATTGCGTCAACTATTATTGTGATTTGTCTTATCGCTTTTGGCGGAAGGTTTTTGAAGATTTTGCCGTTAATTAGGTCGACTCCTGGTGCTTTATTATTTTTTGTTTTCTCAATTATGTTTCCGATTTCTTGTGCTGTTGCTTTGGGTATGGTGTAGTGATTGTCAGTTGGTATACTAGTAGTTAGCGCATCCTCGTCCGTATGACTATTGTGGTTGCTGTCGTTGATGTTATGTGGGGTGAATGTGTTGCATAGGTAGTTGGAAAATTCTTCAGCTTGCTCTTCGTTGCTTCTTGCCCATGTGTTATCTGCTCTTCTGATTGCTGGTACCATTTTTATTGTCTTCTTTATCTTTTTTTTTTTGTGGCTTTCCATAGGGAGTAGTTGTAGTTCTCGTGAGCAGATAGTGACTCGATGAAATTTGTGAACTCGTTGTTGTTGTGCTCTTTTATTTTGTTTTTCATTTCTTTTGCGAGTTTGTTTAGGTGTTTTTTGTTTTCTTTTGTTCTGTGTTTTTGCCATTTTGCTTTCGCTTTTATTTTTTCTCTAATTTTTTCGCGGATGTCTAGTGGAACTGTTTTTGTTTGTCTGTTGGTTGTGTCAGGTATAGTGGTTGCCCTATGATAAGGGTGAGGGACAAAGACACAATAATAGTGGCGACGATAAAATCAATGGAGGAAAAAATGAGGATAATGAAGGAACAAAGCAGATTGGAAAAGGGGGTATATATAGATGACGATCTGACAAGAAAAGAAATTGAGCTACAGCAACAAATAAGAAGGATAACTAGATTAAGAAGGGAAAAGGGCGAAGATGTGAGGATGGAATATAAGGAACTAAAAATAGAAAACAGATGGTACAAATGGAACGAAAATGAAGAAAGGCTAGAGGAAGAAAGAAATAGAGGGGATGAAAAATGAAAAAAGGGGAAAGAGGAGGGGGGCTACAAAGGGGATGAAAATGTGCTTCTGGAATGTGGCAGGGCTAATAAGTAAGGTCAAGGAGGTGTGGGAATATTTGAAGAAATTCGACGTGGTCAAGCTCACGGAAACATAGATAGAGGAAGACAATTGGGAAAAACTAAAATATAGACTACCCAAAGAATTCGACTGGAAATGCAGGGCAGCAATGAGAGTAAGGAAAAAAGGAAGAGCAAAGGGGGAATAATAACGGGTATAAATAAGGAACTGAGGGAAATAGATTACAAAGAAATAAGTGATAATATAGTGGAAAGAAAAATAGTATACAATGATAAGACGTATAGGGTAATGATGGTTTATAATCAAGACCCAAAAGGGACATGGAAAGAAATAGAGGGAAGAGTAGACGGAAGAGAGGAGGAAGTGATGATCATCTGCGTTGATTGGAACGCAGGAAGAGGGAGAAGAAGGAGGGCCGATAAACGAGGATCTAGGGAAAGAAAAAAACAGGCGATCAAAAGACATGACGATAAACATGGAAGGAAGAACTCTGTTGAAGTACCTGGAAGAGAGAGGCTGGATGATAATCAATGGAAGGGATTAAAAGGGGGAGGAGTGGACATACATCGGGGAGAGAGGAAACTCAATAATAGATTGGCAATCAGGTGGCGACAAAAGAAATAATCGACATGAAAGTAGGAAAAAGAACAGAGTCGGACCACGTGCCGTTAGAAATAGAAATAGGGGGGCCAGACTCATAAAAAAATGAGGGCATGTTGCGTCGCATGGAACATCTGCATACCAGCCGACGCTACCTAGCAGCCAGCGGCCCACCGATAGCCTTCCAGACCCTCAACAAACTCAAGGACCCACCATAAAACGGCACTTTTTAGCTGCATTGTTTCCACACGTTTGTCAGTCAAACTATTGCCTAGAAGTATTTTCGGTTATGTCAGAGTTCCGGAGAAGTCCTTGAGTTTATTAGGCTTTCAAAATTCACGGAGAAAGCGGGTAGTCACTGAACGGAAAACCGAACACATGGCCACTGAAAACGACTGGTTTTCCCCAAGAATGAAGTCACCTCGATCCACGTTGGTGGGAGACTTCCCCATATCCTTCTTCATTAGCAGGAGTCATAACCAATCGGCATCGCGGATCTTTACCCTCACTTCCTTAACGAAAGGTGTGAATAACGAATCCGCGTTCTTCATTCATAGGGCCCACCCACACCAAACTTTCCTCCGGAAAAGCACAAGAGCGAAAAGCTCAGTCTCAATCAAGCATCTCTTCAAGCAGTCAACAAGTCGAATACAGTGAGCGATAATCCGACCAGAGAGTCCTCGATACACCGCATTCAATCATTGCATGCCAATGCTTGATTACCCCAAATTAACCAACGAGTCTCCAACGGAATTAAGGCGCTTAGCCCACACTATTAAGCAACATATATGTGCTTTAAACAAATTAGGACAAGTCAACCCCGATAACAGTGCTCTACTTAACTGCATCATTTTGTCGAAGGTACCATTAAGTATCCAAAAACAATGGGAAATGACGCTGTCTGACCACGAAGTGCCTCAGTATAGTCATTTGCTAAAATTCCTCGAGAAATTAGCACGGAACTCCAGACCGCTTCCCACGGTTCAACAACCAAGAGCTTCACCAGAACAAACCATTCGGACTCGTCAACGCGCCCCACGAGGGCATTTACTTACAGCGACACAAGTCACTCCAGCATGCCCTACCTGTCAAGGACAATACCCGGTTCATTCAAGGCCAAAACTGTAAGTAAACGCTTAAAGGACTCTACAAGGGCGTCTTTATGCTTGAACTGTCTGAAGAAGGGGCACATAGCGCGTGATCGTCACGCCGGCTCATGTCGAATGTGCGGAGGACGACATCACACGCTGCTACATCCGGAAAAACAGCCATCGAGGTCGAATTCCTCCACCTCGAGCCGAAGTCCCTCCTCGTCAAGCAGGAGAACAGCATCGCCCCCGTCACCTACAGGTAAGCGGAAAACCGCGAAGAAACACAATTCTGGGGCAACCCGGACGAACTCGCCCACCAGTTCATCCGACAGACCGAAATGGACACATACGCGTAAGCAATGACGCCAAAAATCCAGAACTCCGACAAGGACCGAAGATACCCGACCAGCAGCTTCCGAGGAATTGCATAATGACATAGTGACTACAGCCCAAGTCCACATACTAACCAACAAACAGCAACCGATCCAGTGCCGTGCGCTCCTCGACACCGGATCCAGCATGAACTTCATCACAGAAAGGCTTGCAAACATCCTCGGAATAAGGCAAAGGAAGTGTTCGGTCCCAATTGGAGCTCTCGATACATTGACGACGACATCAAGGCGACTCATAAGGGCGACGATTACCTCCATTGACGGCAAGTACGAATGCACATTGGCATTTCTCGTCATTCCAGCCATAACGCACCTGATCTCAAGTCAGCCCATCGATCGTTCGGCGCTTGACGTATCCAGGAATATCAAGCTAGCCGATCCCCGATTTCATGTGCCTTCCCCGATCGATGTCTTATTAAGCTCGGGCACAACTCTTTCGTCGATGTACGTCGGACAAATCAACCTGACGCGACCGGACGAACCGGAACTGCGCTCGCAAAAACACTATTCGGCTGGGTAATCGGGGGGAGTCCAACTTCCTCAACCGCGACAAACACTTTTCACGCATCCACGACGGCTCTGCAAGTAGACCTTACGCGGTTCTGGGAAATCGACGAAGGACCCCTAATCAAACACATCTCAGAAGCAGAGCGACGATGCGAAGATCATTTCAGAGCTCACACCCGACGCACCAGCGAAGGACGATACATCGTCGCTCTCCCGTTCAGCGAAAAGATCCCGTCGCTCGGATCATCCAAAGCATTGGCAATGAAACGACTCGCATCCCTCAACCGCCGATTCCAGCGCGACAGACGCTTTGAAGCCGATTATCGAGCGGTAATCCAAGATTATCTAGATCGAGGACACATGTCAAAAATCAGTCCCGACAACACCGACGAAGGCGGGTATTATCTACCACACCACGCCGTGATCAAGGCAGCGAGCGAAACAACGAAACGCCGAGTCGTGTTCGACGGATCCGCGGCTAGCAGCACCGGAGTATCATTAAACGACACACTCTATAGAGGGTCCAAGTTACAAGAGGATCTATTCAATATCCTGCTTAGATTCCGTCTGCATCAGTATGTACTCACCGGGAACATCGAGAAGATGTACAGGAAATTCCTGGTGCGACCAGAGGACCGACAATATCAACAAATCGTTTGGCGTAACAAGGAGGGGGAAATCGAAATCTACCAACTTAATACCGTGACGTTCGGGTTATCGGCAGCTCCATACTTGGCCCTACGGTGTCTCAAGCAGTTGGCAGACGATGAAGGACATCGATTTCCACGAGCGTCATCGGCTCTGCGACGAGACTTCTACGTCGATGACGCCCTCACCGGAGCGGACACGAAGGAAGAGGTACTGCCCCTCAGAAAGGAACTAACCGAACTTCTCCAATCCGCCGGTTTGAACATTCGAGAATGGGCTTCCAACGACCAGAGCATCCTCCAAGGGATATCCGAACAAGATAAAAGCCGAAGGTTACAATTAGTTGAGTATCAAACCCTAAAAACACTCGGCATATTTTGGGATTCCAAGGACGACGCAATACTCTACTCGGTCGAAGCTAACGCCAAGACCTCTTGGGTTACAGAGCGATCCATCAGCTCGGTGATCGCCAGAATCTACGACCCACTAGGATTGCTTGCACCAGTGATCGTTCGAGCGAAGATTATACTTCGAGTCTGGTCGCTAAAGGTCGACTGGGACGAGGCCCTGCCAGCGGATTTGCATTCCGAGTGGAACCGTTACTACACCAAACTATCACTACTCAACGAGGTACAGTTCCCACGCAAGACCATAATAAAAACACTCATCGAGATTGAGCTCCACAGCTTTTGTGACGCCAGCGAAAGGGCATACGGAGTCTGTGTCTATCTGAGGTCTCTCGATCATTACGGAAACATCCAGACACGACTACTCACTGCGAAATCGAAGGTAGCTCCGCTCAAAACGCAAACCATTCCACGACTTGAACTGAGTGGCGCTCTTCTACTCACGTCACTAATTGCAATCATAAGGCAAGCATTGCATATCGAGGTAAAGCGTACAGTTTATTGGACGGATTCCACCATTGTTCTTCAGTGGATCAATTCGTCACCTCACACACTGAAAACCTTCGTCGCAAATCGCGTAGCCGAGATACAGAACAAAACTAGCTTCACAGATTGGCGTCATGTTCCCACCAATGACAATCCGGCGGGTCTGATTTCTCGAGGACAATCAGCCGAAGACTTCCTGCAGCCTAACATGTGGCAAACTGGACCACGGTGGCTGCAACAACCAGAAGAATGTTGGCCGATGTGGAGTCCAACACGTTTAGCCAACTTACCAGAACAGAAAGCAGCAACTTGTCTCGCCACAACTCCTGTCGACAACAGCCTCTTGGACAGATTTTCATCGTGGCCAAGGTTAATCCGCATCGCCGCTCGCTGTCTCCGGTGGAGACAACCACAAAACCGATCGTCACCACTAAGCGCAGAAGAATTACGGATTTCCCATGACAAACTCATTCGGTTATTCCAACATATTCATTTTCCAGAAGAGCTATCCACGCTCCGGAAGACTCGAAATATGCCGGTCAATAGGAAACTCCAACGACTCAGCAGTTTATAGACAAGGCAGGAATATTGCGCCTCGGGAGCCGACTGAGTCAAGCACCGATGGCTTTCACACATAAGCACCCGATCATCCTACCCAAATCTCCGACAACGTCCCGGATCATCGAAAACGAGCACAAGGTCAGTCTGCATGCAGGTACACAAGCGATTTTATACGCAGTGAGACAGCGATACTGGCCCATCGATGGCAGAAGTCAGGTATGGCATACGATCAAAAACTGCGTCTGCTGCGTTCGTGCTCATCCACCACAAGTAGATTACATAATGGGTAATCTGCCGGAGGCTCGAGTAACTGAATCTCGATCATTTACAAACGTCGGCGTCGATTACTGTGGGCCATTTTAAATCAAGGAGAAACGAGATCGCAACCGTCGACGGGTCAAGGTGTATGTAGCCATCTTCATATGCCTAGCAGTCAAGGCGGTGCACATCGAACTCGTTGGAAATCTCACGAGCGAATCCTTCATCGCCGCTCTTCGTCGATTCATCGCACGGCGAGGGTTTTATTCGACCCTCCATTCCGATAATGGCTCAAATTTCATCGGCGCAAACAACGATTTAAGGGAGCTCTACGAATTGCTAAAATCGGAAGATCACATCGAAAAGGTAATTACTTTCCTAGCCAACAAGCAAATCGAATGGCACTTCATACCCCCTCATTCTCCACATTTCGGGGGACTATGGGAGGCAGCGGTGAAGTCCTTCAAATATCACTTCAGACGCATCGTCGGTAATGAGTTGTTTACGTTCGAGCAATTCAATACACTTGTCATAGAAATCGAAGCAGTTCTCAACTCCCGACTATTAACACCCATATCCACTGATCCCAAGGATCTCCTCGTCCTCACTCCGGGTCATTTCCTCATCGGCGAGTCATTAATGAGTGTGCGTGAGCGAGATTTCAGGGACACTCCATCCAACCGGCTCTCCAGATGGCAGCATATCCAAAAACTTAAACAACATTTTTGGAAACGCTGGCATAAGGAGTACCTCAATCAATTGAACAACCACAGTAAATGGACCAAGGGTGGACACAACATACAAGAAGGTACAATCGTCCTCCTCGGAGAAGACAACGTTCCATCGATGCATTGGCCCTTGGGCCGTGTAGTCAAGGTCTATCCCGAAGCCGATGGCATAATACGGACAGCGACTGTGCAGACATCATCGAGCCTCCTGGACCGCGGCGTCAAACGACTGGTCCCCCTGCCATGTCAATCAGTTCAAGATGAGTCCGGACAATCACTGACATCAAAGGAGGTGGATCACACACCCACATATAGAACTTGATCGGTGCCCTCTCAACGGGGGAAGGATGTTGCGTCACATGGAACATGCATTCCAGCCGACGCTACCTAGCAGCCAGCGGCCCACCGATAGCCTTCCAGACCCTCAATAAACTCAAGGACCCACCATAAAACGGCACTTTTTAGCTGCATTGTTTCCACACGTTTGTCAGTCAAACTATTGTTAGCAGCAGCGTTATCTTTAATTTAACTACCCTTATTATCCCAAAAGAAATAAGGGATCGAACGATTCGCGGTGTCGATTAGCAAATCGTAACGGGAATTTACGACTCCCGTTGGCGCGCTTCTTCGAGGTCGTGTCTCCCCGCGATCGTGCGAAAACAGAAATAAGTGATAATATAGTGGAAAGAAAAATAGTATACAATGATAAGACGTATAGGGTAATGATGGTTTATAATCAAGACGCAAAAGGGACATGGAAAGAAATAGAGGGAAGAGTAGACGGAAGAGAGGAGGAAGTGATGATCATCTGCGTTGATTGGAACGCAGGAAGAGGGAGAAGAAGGAGGGCCGATAAACGAGGTTCTAGGGAAAGAAAAAAATAGGCGATCAAAAGACATGACGATAAACATGGAAGGAAGAACTCTGTTGAAGTACCTGGAAGAGAGAGGCTGGATGATAATCAATGGAAGAGATTAAGAAGGGGAGGAGTGGACATATATCGGGGAGAGAGGAAACTCAATAATAGATTGGCAATCAGGTGGCGACAAAAAAAATAATCGACATGAAAGTAGGAAAAAGAACAGAGTCGGACCACGTGCCGTTAGAAATAGAAATAGGGGGACCAGACTCATAAAAAAGTGAGGGAAAGAAAGAAGAAGAGAAGGAGAAAAGGGAATGGGCAAATGAAAGTGCGGAAAAATACCTGGAGATTGTGATATAATGTGATATGATGTGATATAATTATCGGAAATATCATACAAAGAAAAAATTTTAAGGAATATCCAGTAAAATAGCCAGTAAGAAAATTTAAATGCATTTAAAACAAGATTTAGATGCATATGAGGTTCGCCGAAGCCGGTGTCACGTAAAGAGAAAAAAGAAGACCGAATACCAACGGTTACTGAGACCACTGATTAGTGGTAGTAGATTTACTGCATTGGCAACTAAATGATTGCGGATTTTGTCAATACCACCTAATGACAGAATGATATTGTTTACACGCCAATTAAACTGTCATAATATAATCGGAACTCAAAAGCAATACATTTGACCACTGTGAAAAGGGTATGTAGATATCTGAATTGTAATTGAAAATCAGTAGACGCCAGTTGGATGGAAAAAAAATTAAATTTGTAGAAAGAAAGAGAGAAAAAAAAGATTAGACAAGATCAAGTCGTGCTTTATTATCATTCTTAACAATATGAGTAAAACTAACGTAGAAAAAATTAGTTATTGGTATACTACTTGTAGCAGAGTGCAGAATTAACAAGGAGGCAGAAAATAGTGTGAAATTAAAAATTTTGGCGGGTATACAAAAATGTGTTTTTTAAAAAGAAAAAATAGACTTTAAGGCGCTATAATAATTATTTAAATAAACTTCTTGACGAACTTCCAGGGCACTCAGCATCCTCTCCTTGCCTCTCAACACTACTCTTACTACAAGAAATATAATAGCGGCAAAAATATATTAAGAGCTTTATAATAGATTTAATAATAATACTTTTAATTGAGGGAATTATTTACGTTCGCTCCTTGTATTTTGAGGGGGCTATGAAAAATATACATCTCCTTCAAGAGGTTAATTAGAATACTTCCTGCTATACATTGCCACAATAAGAATCAAATGCATTCCAATCAGCTAGAAGCTCGGCGGGACAACCAGCTACGCTCGTTAAGGCCCAGATCTGAAGACGACGCATGGCGAGTTCGAATCCTCGGTATAAAGGACATTTCCAAAAAGGGGACGGAAAAACCAAAATTTCTCTTAAAAGTAATATAATACAGGCAAGCAGCCAGCCCCTCCCTTGCGTGTGTTCTGGGTATACTTTCTGGGAATACTTGGTTAAAGGTGCTTGGTGTTCAGCACACAGGGGTCCGGCGATCCACTCGCACTGGTGCACTGTCCCGTTCGTGGAAGTTTTAGCCAGTAAGAATCCGGCACTACCTTCTGCCCACCTACACTTAGGGTAGTAAGGCGTCTATGAAGATTTCCTCCACGTAAAACAAAATTTTTTTTTGTAGTATGAAAGGAGACACGTTTAACACTCCCGTAAACAAGGATAGAACACATATATAAATACACATATATAAAGGCACTGTCGCCTTCCGGCGGGACTTATCAGATCTTTTTGGGGGGACCGCGAAGGGCCTCCGCTATCCTTCCGGATAACGCAGGTTATCTGTTAACCTTTTCATGTGGCAAATGATCTTTACAGCTACATCCTTTCGAGCATTGCATTTCGAACAATATATTAGACGCGAATTTAGATGTTTGATCCATTGACATCATGTAATCAAAAACGAAATAAGAAAGATAAAAAAATTTGATATACAACACAGTATTACTGAGTAAATTTACACTATTAATTACCAAATTCCAGACTGGGACAATATAACCATAGGCAAAACTTGGATACATACTGGTGGTTAGAAAGTGGCGCCTACTGACATTCTGGATCAACTTCAGTAAACATATTTCTTTTAATGATGAAATTAAAGATGTTATACGAGTAGCGATAATACCGTAAACTGTTTATAATGTAATTAGACATAAAGTTCCTTATAAGCTTCTATTCTATTCTAAGCTTCTATTCTAAGAAGTTTCTATTTGTAAATTGGTTGGTTCATTATTTTGTTTTACTTCATTTATATGATCAT
This sequence comes from Bombus vancouverensis nearcticus, assembly GCF_051014615.1. Lineage (NCBI taxonomy): Eukaryota > Metazoa > Arthropoda > Insecta > Hymenoptera > Apidae > Bombus > Bombus vancouverensis. The sequence goes on along the minus strand of NC_134928.1, from coordinate 1,338,522 downwards.
ATATTACTTTATATCCTTTTATATTATTTTATGTTTTATTATCTCCTTTATTTATTTTATTTCATCAGCATAATTTTCTTTAATCTGTTCTATCTTTTCTAATAATCTGTGAGTACTGTAATTTTAAAGCCATTGGTTTGGATTCATTATAACTAATATTTTATTGATCTGCGGCATTTCAGTCAATATCACACCATTATGTTATTATTATTATTATTATTATCATATTATTATATGGTTATTATTATATTACAACTGTTTTGTGAATAAACGCTAAAAAAGGTTCACATTATGCAGTTGTTTATTGAAATCATTATCTAAACAGTAGTATCTAAACACACAACGCAACACTGAAAACTCGTTTGTCGGAAAGTAGCAGCATTGCTGTCAATGACATTAGCATAGTCGTCTGTGCTATGTGTATCAACACAAGCGTCGGACGCGTGTATCAGCTGGTGTTGCTATGAGAGTGGTGCAAACAGGCGATCAATGTCAGCCATACAATTCGGATTTAAGACTCAGACTGCGGATTTCAGACGCAGCCGCGTAAGTCACGGCTGTACGGCTAAGGAAATTCCATCTTTAGACGATTGTCAGACATGTACTTACATACGTTTAAGGCGGATTCAATATTTGAAAATTATTTGAAAATCAGTTGGAAGTAAAATTTTCAGAATTAACAGACATGTGTTTATAATTTCCAACATCAGAAAGTATTGATTCTTTATTGCGAACGAAATGTCATTTAGATATGTTAAATCTTACACATTAAACCTTCAAAGGAGCAACTCTATTACAAAAATAGTTTCTGAATTCCATTTTCATGAAATGAGCAATTCACGTAAATTATATGATATGCCACTGAAAAAAATTCCTAACTTTGAAGTCAAAAAATGATCGATTTGATGTGCAATGACCCTTATTGGAAAACAGAAGCATGTTTCAGTTATGCAAATGGGTGTGAGCCATACATCAGACGCTACCATCTGATACTTACACTGCCTTTTCTATCGTTACTTAATATTTTATCTGGTTACTTCGAAACTGAAAAAACTGAGGTTTTACATTTTCTTCCTGTGATTCTTGCTGTTCTTTATTCGATTTAATTAAGTCAGCTTTTCGTAACAGCCTATACCTACAATTATAACTAAGCGTACAGGTAGATAATACATAGATAATAGTAATAGATAATGAAAAATAAATAACAAATAAATAGATAATAATGTATTAATTAATTAAATGTTTCAGATAGAACGTTTTAATTTTATAAAAGGAGCGAGATAGGGAATTTTTATCAAGAAACGACTTGAAATCATGTTATTGAGATATGTATAATTTTATGTGCTAGACTAGGTTAGTTGCGTGGTAGAGATACTTGTATGTGAATATCAGTGTGTGCAAGCATGTATGAACGCGGCGTCTTGAAAACAAAGGAATGTAAACTGTTGAGTAAACAGTCTGGTATGGAAGAAAGTGCTGAGAAGCGTGCAGGTGTGTATCGATTAATATCTTTGAAATCGTTTATCAAATAAATATATAACTATTCTAATATTAATTCCAAGTGTGAATTTAGTGTTCCTATATCATTATTTCGGTTATTAGGATCCAAAATTCTCAACACATATTTAATTAATATTTTTAACTATACGTACAACTTATACGTAAACACAAACGTAGTAAGGAGAAAATAAAGAATAGAAGTGAAAGCTAGAAAAATTTGTTAAGAAATTGATAGTTTCGTAACAACATATATACGTGGTTTTACAATAAAATGTCCTATTTATATTTAAAGGTAGGGCTATCTAAGTTACGATACTTTGTAATAGAACATTATAAATTGGTAAAGACACCTAAAAACAATTAGAATAAATAAATCAGGCTGTTTCTAGATCCCTATAAGCTACATAGGATTTTCTGACTTTGTTTAAAAGGCAAAAAATATGAAGAACTTTGAATATTTCAACCAGTGGTCAAAAATAACAATTATTCGCAAAATTCTTACGAGAGAAGTTATTTAAAAAAAAGTTAACTCCCCTTGGCAATAAAAAAAATCTACTAAATTATAAAAGATGTTTTGAAAAAATTAAGTGATTAAAAAATATTAATTTTCGAGAGTTCTGATTACAAATAATCATTATAAATGAACATTTCTACGGTTACCGATAACTATTATCAACGATAAATATTGTTTTTGGTTATCGATAACCATTACTGTAATGAACTATTTTTAGTTATTGATAATCATTATCGGTGACGGAATTTCTAACCAAAGAAATTTGAGTAATTGTAATGATTATTTCTGATCAAAACAATTTAAAATAATTGTAAGATACTAATGTTTAAACTATAACTTTGTAAATTTGGGTTACAACTGTCATAGTCCCTGATTTCAACATATTTTTAAAAAATGAAAAAATACTATACAGAACATTTTAATTAATTGTAAGAAGCGCAGTAAACGGAATTTGGTCTTAAAGTTCGTTTCTCTTTCTTCCATAGAGAGAATCCAAGAATACGCTGTGTGGAAATACCTGGAGCCCTTTCAACGCACCTCGAATCGCGTTAGTCACAACCAATGTAAGGAAGCAAAAGGGTTGCAGTTAGAGTGGAAGAAAAATCGGAAACCACTGAGATTACTATGGAAATGGATGGAGTTAAAAAGATAAGAAAATCGGAAATTGTCCCAAGGATACGTCTGTTAGTTTCTAATTGTGGGTACTTTCCCAACTGTTTCGCAAAAAGCAATGTCGGTAGTAACTGCTATGGATATTCGTGAGATTACAGAAATTAGGTAATAATGGTTGTAAGTTGAGTTTATAATATTTACTGATCGTTTTGATGCATTTACGGAACATTTTAGAGCACTGGATAATAAAATTTAATCATAATACAGATCTGTAGAAAATCATGTTGAATTTCTGAAAAATAGTTTCTAAATATGTAGATTTGAAGAAAATTGTGGTGAATTTCTGAAGGATACCTAGTATAAATTTATCGCACAGAATATCGTGTAATTAATAGTGCAATTGGTAAACGGATGTAATTAGATGATTGTAAAGATTTTGTAAGTGTCACTGAATATTTTGCAGGAGAGAGCATAATGATAAAAATCAAGAGCTATGTGTAGGTAATGCAATTTGTACTTGCACTGACATGGAAAAAGGAATAGACAATATAAGATAATATTTTTTCGTTTGAGGCTTTATTTTCCAAGACAATTAGGTTTGAACTTTATACTTTATGTGAAATATAACACATTTTGTTTAACTAATTAATTTTCCTTTTCTATTTACATAATATTAAAAATGTCTACCGTCTACTCTAAAATGAAATGTAATCGTAACATAAATTGCATTAACATTTTCGCTTCGGCAGTCCAGTCCGCCTAAGTGCTCTCCCTGTACGGAGGCGCGCGCCACACATGCGCACAGTGGCGTGATTGCTGTATAAATGTTTTCCTAAATCTTAAATAACAACTGTGCTGAATAAAACAATAATAAAACAATCTTTGCTCCAATATGGTAAGTATAATTTACATGTTTAATATGTAAAGACTTACAAAATTGTAGGTAATATTTTACATATTTACATGACTTTACGATAAGATGTTTAATATAACTAATTATGAAAAGTAAGAAACTTTAACTTCAACTTAATTTTAACTTTTAAGAAGCGATTAATCCAATATATCGATAAAATAAACAGAAAATGTTCTGCCGGTAACGAAAAAATATATTATTGACTACAGATGGCACTGGTGTAACTGGTGTATGATTGATATATGGGGTGCCGATCGTCGTGTGATATCAATTACTTTCCAATCCAATCAGAGATAAGATCTCGACCCCAGACTTTCGAACACCAAAGGGCTGCGACGCATTTTCGTCCCCATCAGAGAAAACATATCGACTCCCGACTGTCGGACGCCAAAACTGCGACGCACCTTAGTCCTCATCGAAGATAAGGCTCGACCCCCGACTTTCGGACTCCTTTGGAACCCACACCGAACCCCTCAACATCCCCAAGCCAGGGTGTATATAAGCCGAGACTTCATCCAGCTCGGGCAGTTCTTGTTCTTGTTCTAGTCGCTGTTCTCGTACAACCTCTTTTCTCCGGTTTAGTGCCAAAGTTATAATAAAGTTCGATAAAAGAAAATTAATAGTTGAGTTACGACTCAGCTTTCTTTTCTCTTACAACCTAAATATCGATCTTACGTGACAGTCGCGTGGTCGCCGTCTATAAGCGGCACCGGAAGCGAAAGGGTTAAAGCTTTTTGCGAATATCTTGGAAACTAAAGCCATGTAGCGATAACATGTATAAAAAAAAGTTGTCCAGAATGATGACCTTGACAACACATCTCAAAATCATGAAAATTCTTATGTTCAATAAGGAATCCACGGTCAACGGAGTAACTCTTTGTTAAACGTAGAATATATTTTGAAGCACAAAATAACGTTTGCTGTGACACTCGGTATAATACTGCACGTAAATCATTACATATTGTATATATATGTCGGAGATGAAAGAACACCGGAGCCTTTGGAATTTTGGATAATTCCGCAACACTGTAATCTAGATTTTATCATAGCTGTAATTAAGCAATTGTCGTCATTCAATCTGATTGTAATTGTTCGAGATTTGTGATAGCGAGGTTGGATTCGAGGTGACAACTGGTCGCCGAACGTAGCCACGGTCACGGGATGGACGTTTTGCCTGACGGAGGTGTGGAGTGTTTGTATGGTTCTCCCTAGAAATGTGGTTGTGGCGGCATACGGCGATACGGTCGATATAATGGGACACACGTTGTATTAATAATCAAACTCCAGGCAGAAACTGCTTAGCAACGGCGATTGGAACTTTCTCGATGCTTCCAACGAGTATATAACAAACAAATGCAATGCAATCAATTTACTATTCGTGCGATCGCCTTGGAGAGTGACACATCGAGCAGTTTATACCGAGCGTCTCAACAATCGTATTTTATAGCTAAAATTATTCTACGCATAGTAAAAAGTTATCCCGTTGACCGTGGATTCGTTTGAACCCAAGAACATTGTTAATAGCGCTCATTAAACTCATTATTCGTTAAACTTATTATTCGTAAAACATATTATTTGTTAATCTTATTATTCGTTAAACTTATTACTCGTTAATCTTGTTATTCGTTAAACTCAATATTCATTATACTTTGTAAAAGTCTTGTATATACGTGTAAATATAATACGTATAAACGTGTAAATCGTAAAACGAAGGCTAATCCAAACGAAGAATTGTTACTGGCCCTAAATTCTAATGTTAACCCGACATATGAATTATGTGGAACATCTCGTATCTTATTCCAAAAATTACGAGCTGAGGTGGTTTATTCTACGTGATAAAATTGTAATAGTCACTGTATATTCAAATCACTTTAAATACAAGTACAGAGAGAGATAGTGTATGCCGGTTGTAATCGTCGCTCGCTCAATGCTACCGTTCAACTCTACGCTTGCTATTCCACTGTATGACCTGTTATAATGATTCGTTATAATGATCGTCCTAGAAAGGACACTCGTCTATTCGTACCGACCGATGGCATTATAAAAAGTTCAAATGTAAATACGGATGACGATTAGAAAGAACGGCGATAATGTTTTGTTCGGCATTTGTTTACCTTTAGACCTAATAAAGCAAAACAACGTTGTCACTCCAAGGCACAACAATACGATCCGCCTTAAACGTATGTAAGTACATCTTTGACAATCGTCTGTTCCAGTAGCAAACTACAGACGCAAGTATATTGCAATCAATTTCGATCATGTTTAAGAAATGTTGACAAAATCTTTTGTTTCTTTTCGAGCGAATAAAACTCTATTAGAATATATTTCGAGTAAATGTGTTCTGTATTTTTGTGCAGTGTGCAAAGTTTGAAAGGATATATTAATCCTTTTTTGTTATTTATACAATTGATATACAACGTAACACACTTGGATATTGATTAAAAATTCATTTTTCATTGAAAATAATTTCACCTAACGCTTGGAATGCCCCTTTATATCTAACTGACTTTCCTGATCTTTTTTTGTTGTGAGGTATTTTGCAATCTGAGCACGCTTTTCCTGGAAAGAGTGTTAGACAGGGTCCTATTGTCTAAAGATGGAATTTCCTTAGCTGTATAGCCGCGCCTTACGCGGTTGCGTCTGAAATCCGCAGTCTGAGTCTTAAATCGGAATTATTGGGTAAAATTGATCGCCTGCCTGCACCACTACATAGCTACACCAGCCGATACACGCGTCCGACGCTTGTGTTGATACACATAGCACAGACGATTATGTTAATATCCCTGACAGCAATGCCGCTACCTTCCGACAAACGAGTTTTAAGTGTTGCGTCGGGTGTTTAGATACTACGTGACTTTGTAATGATTTCGATAAACAACTGTATAATGTGTACCTTTTTTAGCGGTTATTCACAAAACAGTTTTAATATAATAATAACTATATAATAACATAATACTATAATAATAATAACATAGTGGTGTGATATTGACTGAAATGCCGGAGATCAATAAAATATTAGTTATAATGATCCAATCCAATAGCTTTAAAATTAGAGTACTCACAGATTATAATTTCTTATATATAATTACAATATTTGCATTGATTAATTTATGCTTTCTTAGGGCATACGAAAATTATGTTGATGAAATAAAATAAATAAATTAAATAAAAAGAACAAAATAAAATAAAAGGAAATAAAGTAATATATGATAATATAAATAAAATAAAACAAAATAATTAACGAACCAATTTATAAAAAGAAACTTTTTACCGAAAGACTGAAGCTTCGATCAAAACCCAGCCCTTCTAGATGTTCGTTTATCTTATACCTGCGTACCGAATTCATATTCCTTTGTTTTGGGAGTTGGTGTCGTGTGCCAGGCGGTTCGGGTTTCTTGAGTCAGTTGGAGATATTTGTCGACGTTACGATAGTGTCACGACCAGCTCAGTTCAAGACCGGAGATAAAGATGTGTTGGCACTCGGCAACAATGTATATCGCCGAAGTGGAGTGCCCAATGAACCATTAATATCCCAACAGTGCTTCCGTGGAATGTTTGAGAGGAGGGGGTGCATGGCAACAGTCGCGGACGCCTAACAAACTCTAGGATAGTGGGGATATAGTGTAACGTCGCTTCATATTAGAGGCAGAATGTATGCAGGTCTTCAGTCCATACCCTCAATTACCCCAAGGACCCACCATAAGCCTAAACTTTTTAAGTTTATTATTTCTGCTATCTGTTTATGGATGGTCCTTGAAACAGCCCTTAGGTTGTTATACGTCCTTACTAATTACGGGAAAGCAGGTAGTTACTTAATGGGAAAAACCCAATACTCGACTAACGAAAAAGCTGGTTTTTCCCATAAACAATGTTACCTACTAGCCGCGCTGGAAGAAGGCTTTCTCCTCCTATCTTCATGACTTATAACCAATTAGCATCGTGGATCGTTACCCTCACATTTCCTAACGGAAGGTGCGAACAGCGAATCCGCGTTGTTAATTAAAAGGGGCGCACCCACGCCGAGCTTTCCTCCGTAATGAGACGGAAGCACCTGGGGAGAAATAGATAAAACTATCGAACAGTGAACATCTCTCCAATCTATGTAAACCTGTGCCGTGAAATAAAGACGATAGTTATGTTACGACTCGGCTACTTTTTATTTTCATCAACTAACCCCAAAAATTACGTGACAATAGAGTGGTAACAAAAGAAACATAACCGAATCCGATCGGAAATCGAATCGTAAGAGTCAATCTTGAAAAGTCACGCCTAGAGCTCGGAAGTAAATTGTAAACCAGGTGTCAGAAAAAACTAAAGTTTCCTTTTTTTATTTTTCATCTTAAATTTCTTTTTTTATTTTTTTGTTATTTTACGTGACAATAGCTTGAATAAGTTAGGAAAATTATTGTAAGTAACATGGTGTTACGAATAAGATTTGGAGAAGAGACAGTTTGGAAAAAAAATGTTATTTTAGGCTGGAATTTGAATTTACAGATAATTATCTATAGTTCAGGACTGTAATTTATAAAAATACGCGAAACTTTTAGTAAATATATATAATTCTTTACTTTGTATTGAATTATTCTATGTACTTTACTGCAGTCTGCTACAAGTAGTATACCAATAACTAATTTTTTCTACGTTAGTTTTACTCATATTGTTAAGAATGATGTAAATAAAATGATAAGAAGAGCCTATCACAAAGAACGTTCGAACGTGTACTCAAATGAATGGTCAATACCATGAAAATTCTTAATTAACCTCTTTGCATTAAATACTTTCACGTGTCATTTCTTTTCCATGAGAAAAATTTGAATTGATCATAAATAAATAAGGATTTAGCGTGGATAATGATTCTGATGTAACTACTTTCATTCATATAACTCATATGTCATTTGTAATTGTTTTTAAATGATTTCGAAAGTTAACAGAATTGAATAGAATAGAATTTGAATTTCTATAAAATTTGTTAAAAGAATATTCTTTTTTGTCGAAACTGAAAAATTAAAATATAGCGCCTGTTCATTTCTTAAAAATTAGTTTACATACAAAATATTACTCAGACATACATGCCTGTATTTATCACATTTCTTAATTATTTCACTATTACGTTATATTATATTTCAATTTTTGTATTAGACATCTTTAAATTAATCAAACATCTAGTTGTTTTAATTATTATACGTTTGTTGCAATTAGTTCATGTTTAATAACCATTGTTTTCTCTTTCATTAACATCTGCTTAATTCATTTATCATTAATAAACTAATCATAATTATTTACAATACTACATTATAATAAATAAATAATCATCGATTTTCTGCTTAATCCATTGTAATAAATCCATCTACCAATAAATTGTTGCATAGATTAGAAACCATTGGAAATCCTAATTTCTAACATTTCCGAATAAAGAAATTCTATAATATCGGGTTGCCAACCCAATACATTCATCCACACGTTTGCTCTCTCTATTCCGAGATAAAACCTCAACAATATGGAAAGACAAATTAACGAAGGTAATACAGGGAGCAGAGAGTACTAACCAGAAGCAGAAGAGTTTCAAGAAAACATAAAACGCGGACACAAACTAGGATGGCTGAATAAAGTTACACGAGAAAGGCATGACACGTTGCTAATGGCAAGAGAAATGAGCTTTCGAGAAGAAGACGTTTCGAAAGATTAGAAAAGCGAAAGGAGTAAACGAATGTTATTACTACCAAACAACAATGTGGCAGCGATAGAATCAGAGATCGTGTCTCAACACGATGAGAGCGCACGATATGCAGATTAGTGCAGCACGAAAAAGAGATAGAAACGATAGAAAGCAAATGGGTGTACAGTCAGAAACATTCGCAGGAAGGAAATATAAAGTACAAAGCACGATTACTCGCAGTAGGACGTAACTAGAAATCGGAATAAATTACGGGGAATCATTCGCTCCTGTCACACGATTGGACACAGCAAGGGCTATGCTGGCTCTAACAGCGATTAATCGTGTCCAGGTTATTTGATGTGTAAACAGAGAAACTCGTGGATAAATTGTAAGGTAGAAAATATATGTCAGAGATGAAAGGACACCGGAACCTTCGGATAGCTCCGCAACATTGCAATCTAAAGTCTACTATAAATGTAACTAAACTATTGTAGTTATTCAATCCGATTGTAATTGTTCGAGATTAGTGACGGTGAGCTTTGGCTCGAGGCGACAGTCTGTCATCCAACGTAGCCGCGGTCAAGGGATGAACGCTTTGTCTAACAAAGGCATGGAATAATTCTATAGCTCTCCTCAAAAAGGAAATAATTGTAACACTCGACAGTAAACATTCCAACGGTCTCTGTCCCGTAGCTCGCCACACGCAGACCCTATTCTTCGAGTAAGATGATTGCCAGATGTCGATGCGTCTCCGCAGTACATGTTCAGCTAGCTCGAGGGCCCGTTATAAATCTTAAGATTTAGTCAACTAAAGTCCTTCAAACAGACAAATAGTCTTTGTCCCAACTACGGGAAAATAGGGGAGACCTATTTTTCAACGAGCGGCGTCTCCCACTAGCAACTTTCCCTCGAAGGCGGCTAGCATCTTTTTCTAACCACCGATATGGAGATTGACCAATTAGCAGCAACGTCAATTTCCCTTACTTCCTAAACGACGGCTTTTCTCGACGAATCCGATGATCTCGTGTCCTTAGACACACCCCATTATAGTTTTCCTCTGTGGCATCATCGGGACGGGACAGGCATTCTTTTTCGCGCTCCTGTCGACTAAAGAGTAACGTCTTTACGCTCAGCAATTATTTTTACGAGTCAGACTTAGATTCAGCGAGAACGCCCATCTGTCATCCCGTTGGCCGCGGATTCGTTATTGAACCTGAGACCACTGTCACTAGTGTCGCGGACGTCTCACCGCCGCGTAGATTGTCAAACCTGTGTTATCCATACCTGTGTCAATAAATCGTATCTTCGTTACACCGCAACGATGGCTACTTTCAATGAAGACTCCTCAAACACCGACAACCCTATCCTCAACGCCATTGCGACATCAGAAGTGGGATCAGGACGGCTTCATGAGATGCAAGGGCGGATCGACGCCATGGAAGAGCTAATTCGGACACTGACGCAAAGGCCGAGTACGGAGACGACGAGTATAGCGCTACCACGTTTCAACCCCGGGAACGCGGGCACCAGTCCAGCTTCGTGGTGCGCGGCTGCTAGTGCGGTTATGGACAAAGTGTCCCTACGAGACTACGAGTTATATATTGCTATAAGTCGTGCTTTAGAGGGTACCGCGGCAGAGTGGCTTACGCATGTCCCGGTCAACGGTCTTACTTGGACAAAGTTTAGGGAACTTTTTCTTGCTCGCTATGGAGTGTGCTCGCTATTAGGATGCTCAACGAATCACCACTGGAGGACGAAACCGCGGGGACTTTCGGAAATCGCCTCCACTCCCTTCTGTCGGCGAAATGGGGAAATCTATCCAATGTCGAGATGATCAACGCCGTTGTCTTTCTGCGACTGATCTGGTATGACCAGCGTTTCGAAAGAATAGCACTCGGGGACGATATTCGGACCCTAGATCAATTCCAGAGGGAAATGCGAGTCTTCTCTCACGCGAAGAAGAGGCCAGTACCTTCGCCAAATAATCCATCGGCGGAACCTGAGGCAAAACGGCGCCACTTGTCGACCCGCTTCCCGAGATGCCTTCACTGTGGTAAACCAGGGCATAAACTCGCGGAGTGTAGGACGAGGATGCGTGACCAACAGCAGAGGAGTACACAACGCCAGGGAGGAAGGCGACCGGACGCATCGCCTCAGGTGGTTTGCTTCAAGTGTCAGGCGGAGGGCCAAATCGCACCTGACTGCCCGCTACGACGGAACAAAAAAGCCAGTACCAAGAATGAACGTGTAGTCAACTACTGTGCGGCGGAATCCCCAGCTGGTACACTAAGTCATCTGGGTGAGTCGTTCCCATTTTACTTCGATTCCGGAGCCGAGTGCTCATTAATTAAAGAGTCTGCTGCCTCGAAATTCTCCGGTAAGAGGACGACTGAGGTAGTAATAATGCGAGGAATAGGAAACACCCGTGTTAAGTGTACGTCCCAGATCTTGTCCACGGTATGCATAAACGGTCTTACATTGGAGATAACCTTTCATGTTCTTGCCGTAATATCTGAATTACGATATCATGGTTGGTCGCGAGATTTTAAGCCAGGGTTTCGACGTATACATTACACGAAATAGCGTCGATATTTGCAGAACAAAGGTGGTCAACACCTGTAGTAAAACCCCCGAAGACGAGATCGATATTAACGCGGCCGATACTGATGTGATCGGTAACGATAAAAGTCGGTTAATTTCTACTCTCAAAAAATTTAAAGATTCGTTTATTGCAGGCTTCCCACGTACCCGCGTAAGCACGGGCCAGTTAGAAATACGGCTAATCGATCCTAATGTCACCGTGCAAAGAAGTCCTTACAGACTTAGCGAAGAAGAGCGGAGGATAGTGCGTGAGAGAATAGACGAGTTAATCAGAGCAAAGATTGTAAGGCCTAGTAACTCACCGTTCGCGAGCCCTATACTACTCGTGAAGAAAAAGGACGTCTCGGATAGACTGTGTGTAGACTTTCGAGCATTGCATAAAAATACGGTCGCGAACCGGTATCCCCTACCCCTTATCGCGGATCAAATCGCGAGATTGCAGAAGGCGAGATACTTCATTAGCCTAGACATGGCCAGCGGGTTTCACCAAATCCCCATTCATCCCAATTCGACGGAATATACGGCGTTCGTTACACCCGACGGGCAATACGAGTACGTATCGGACGTTCGGATTGAAAAATGCACCATCCGTTTTTCAGAGGGCCATTCTCAACGCCTTAGGCGACCTCGCGTATTCGTTCGTTGTTGTTTACTTGGACGACGTCCTAATTATTGCCGACTCAGTAGATCAAGCCCTAGAAAGGTTGAACACCGTATTAGATACCCTCGTGAAAGCCGGATTCTCCTTTAACTTTTCAAAATGTTCCTTTTTAAAGACATCGGTACTCTATTTGGGATATGTAATTCGTAACGGAGAAGTCCGTCCAAACCCGGGTAAAATATAAGCCTTGAGTTCTTTACCTGCACCGTCGACCGTCACACAACTTAGGCAATTCATAGGTTTGGCATCTTACTTCCGAAACTTCATTCCTAAATTTTCACAAGTAATGAAACAGTTCGCTGTGGAGTGCCGAAGCGTGCAGACGTGTCTTTAGTGCCCAGCGTAGTCCGAAAACAACACGTGTCGTCCAACCGTCGAAAGAGAACACAGCCAAGTATCCCCTACCCTTTAGGGAGAAGAAAATCCTACGCACCTAACCCCAACCCGAATACTAGCCTCACAGCCTCACGACTAGTTGTTCATTCCGAATTAACTAGCTCGATGATGGCCCAGCAACCGCGACCAGGCTCTCCGGAGCAGACTCGCAGCTACCCCGTGCTACCCCCCCCCCCCGTGGCAGAAGTGTAGCAGAACTCTCCGCACTAACGACGCTAATACTACAAAGAAAAGGAAAATAGAAACAGCAACGCAAATAAACACACACAACAGGTTCGCCGTATTGGAATCCTCAAACGACGCCATGGAAATCGTAGAACTGCCACCAAACCAACACTCACAGAGAATCCCCCCTCCCCCACCAATATTTGAGGACGACGTCATTGACATACAGACAATGATCAAGTCCCTAGAGAGAGATATCAGCAAGGAGGAATATAACCTTAAGATAAGCAACAATAAAGTAAAAATACTGCCGACGAACTCAGAAGCTTACAGAAAACTCACCAAGACACTCAGGACCCTGAGCGCCAACTTCCACACCTACCAACTCAAACAGGAAAGGCCTTTCCGGGTGGTCCTACGAAACATACACCACTCAGCAGACATAGACGAACTCAAATACGAACTCTCAAAACTCGGCCACGAAGTCATCAACGTAAGTAATATAAGGCATAGAGTCTCGAAAGACCCGTTATCCTTATTCTTCCTAGACATTAAACAAAAGCCGAACAATAAAGAAATCTACAACATCAGTCGCCTAATGAACGCGATAGTAAAGATCGAACCACCGCTTGTGAAAAAAGAAATAGTGCAATGCAAAAGGTGCCAAAGGTACGGTCATACGCAGAAATACTGCAACTATACTTTCCGCTGCGTTAAATGCGCAGGCACTCACTCCACTGACCAGTGCGCCAAATCACCGGAAACCCCAGCGAAATGCATCCACTGCCAAGGGGACCATCCTGCCAACTACAAAGGCTGCTCAGCATATAAAACACTATACACGAACAGGTACCCTAAGCTCAGAGCAAAAGAGGTATCCAACCAAACACCCAGCCCGCCGAAATTCACGACTACCCCAACCCCCTCAACCAACCAAACACCCAGTCCTACCAAATTCATCTCCACCTCAACCTCCTATGCCCAAGCAGTACAAGGCATCCAAAATAACCCGAACAGCCAAAGGAATCTTCCCCAAAACAGTGTCCCCAACCCACCTAACACAGACAACTCCTCAAGGCTTGAAAAGCTAATAGAGAAACAATCAGAGCAAATAAATCACTTGCTATCGCTACTAACACTCATCGTGGAAAAATTAGCACGCCCCGACTCAAAATAAAACCAAGGCGCATAGCACTCTGGAACGCCAACGGTCTAGCGCAACACAAACTTGAACTAGAACTCTTCTTAAAACACCAGCAAATCGACGTAATGCTCGTATCGGAAACCCACTTCACCGACAAGAGCTACCTGAAAATAAATGGTTACAAATTCTACCATACCCAACACCCCAGCGGAAAGGCCCACGGTGGCACCGGAATAATAATTAAAGCAAGTATTAAGCACTACGAACTTCCATCATTCCAGAAAGACTACCTCCAAGCAACAAACGTAGCAATAGAAGACTGTCATGGCACAATCACCACCTCAGCAGTATACTGCCCTCTCAGACACTCAAGACTTTGATAACTTCCTGGACACCCTGGGCAATAGATTCATAGTTGGAGGAGACTATAACGCCAAGCACATCCAATGGGGCAGCAGACTGGTTACAGCAAGAGGCAAAAACCTCTTAAACAGCATAATAAACAACAACCTCAACTACCTCACCACATACGAACCCACATACTGGCCCACTGACACCAACAAAATACCCGACCTTCTCGACTTCTTCGTAACTAAAAATATCTCATCAAGACACGTCCAGATCAACTCCTCGGCTGATCTCTCCTCTGATCATTCTCCCGTGATAGCAACAGTCAGTTCAACAATCATCGAGAATACACCTAATGGCTCCATTCCCAACCAACACACCAACTGGCAGCTCTTCAGAGAAGTCTTTAGAAACTCAACCTCAGCCTTCACCCCACTAAAAACAAAGGAAGAAATCGAAGCAGCCACGGAATACTTAAACACGAGCATAATAAACGCAATCCGCCTCTCCACACCGACAAAGCCATCTAAGAGCAAACAAGAATATCCTCAATACATACTAAAAAAAATAGCAGAAAAACGTAGACTATGAAGAGTATGGCAGACCCATAGAACACCGGATGACAAACGCAAACTAAACAACGCAACTAGAAAGCTATCCAGAACCTTAAAAAACTATAAAAACGACTGTTTCCATAAATACCTCGCCAGCTTATCCCCCACAGCCGACTCCAACTACTCACTATGGAAGGCCTCCAGGAAACTCACACGCCCCCCACAAATAATCCCACCTATCCACCGTCCGCAAGGTGGATGGGAGCGAAGCCCTATAGAAAAAGCCGACCTGTTTGCTAAACACTTGTCGAAAGTATTCAAACCCCATTCCCCCAAAGCCGCCGCGGACGTTACGGAATACCTGCGCACCCCCTTCCAAATGTCCCCTCCTATCGAACCCTTCTCCTCTGCAGAGACTATAGAAACAATCAGTCGCCTAAACCCCAAGAAAGCAGCAGGACACGACCTAATAGGCAATAAAGCAATCAAGGAACTTCCCATAAAAGGTATAGCACTCATCACATCGATTTTTAATGCTATCCTTCGCCTGGAACACTATCCTAAGGCCTGGAAAATCTCATTGATTACCCTCATCCCTAAACCCGGTAAACCGATATATGAAACCAGCTCCTATCGCCCAATCAGTCTTTTACCTACCCTGTCCAAACTATTCGAGAAGATGCTCACGAACCGACTCCTTCCAATCCTAGAGAACTTGAAAACACTCCCAGATCACCAATTCGGCTTCCGAAAACATCATTCTACAGTAGAGCAAATCCACCGCTTAACTCATACGATCAGCCAAACACTCGAAAAGAAAAAATATTGCTCAGCGGTTTTCCTAGACATCCAACAGGCATTCGACAAAGTATGGCATGAAGGGCTACTATACAAGATTAAGAAGATCCTACCTCACCCCTACTACTCCATCCTAAAATCTTACCTAACCAATAGACAATTCATGGTTAAATGCCTAGACGCCACTTCCGCAACATTCCCAATAGAAGCCGGCATACCCCAAGGTAGTGTCCTCGGACCCCTATTGTACTCCATCTACACTGCCGACCTACCTATATCAAACGATATAACAATAGCGACATTTGCAGACGACACAGCGCTATTAGCTACCCACGCAGACCCGGTAATAGCCTCATCCACTCTCCAGCGAAGTCTCGACTCCATGGAAAAGTGGTTTCACAAATGGGGCTTCAAAGTCAACGAAAAGAAATCCTCACATGTAACCTTCACGCTCCGAAAACAAACCTGCCCCCAGGTCACCATCAACAATGCAACAATCCCTAGCAGGGACACAGTCCGATACCTGGGCATGACCCTGGACAGGAGACTAACGTGGAAGACACACATCTGAGATAAAACGAAGCAACTAAAGGACAAACTAAAAAAACTCTATTGGCTCACGGGCCGACGCTCCAAACTAAACATACAGAATAAAATTACCCTCTACAAGACCGTAATAAAACCTGTCTGGACCTACGGAATCCAACTATGGGGAACAGCAAGTAACTCCAACATCGAAATACTACAACGATTCCAATCGAAGACGCTAAGAGACTTAATAGACGCACCTTGGTATGTTACCAACGAAACCATCCATCGCGACCTCAAGATACCTACAGTCAAAGAGGAAATAGCAAAATATAGCGACAGATATAGCAAAAGAGTCAAGAAACACCGAAACCCCCTAATCACTGGACTACTCGATACGACGGACCAGATTCGCAGGCTGAAGAGGCACTATCCGCTAGACCTAAACGTTAGATTCATTTAATTATCCAAATTAAGCATATGCACTTACTTATAATACTTATAAATCATACCTATCTATAATAAGTATTAACTTATTGTAAATAAACAGCCATGTCACTGCGCCACACCAGAAAAATTACTGAAAATTCTCAACGCGAGAATTGATTGTAATTTCAACAAATAAATAAATAAAAAAAAAAAATATTCGAAAAGTAAGTGGCGGAGATGAAGAGGGAAATGAAAGCGGAAAGAGAAAGAAGGGAGAGAGAGAGAGAGAGAGAAAGAAAAAAGAGTGGGAAAGGGAAAAGAAAGAACTATTGGGCAGAGTCAGAAGAATCGAGGAGGAGAAGAACAGGGCAGAGAGCGAGAGAGAAAAGAAGAAGGAACATAGTAATCGAAGGAGTAGACTGGAACGAAGGAAGCAATGCAGAGACAGTAAAGGAGTTCATAAGAGAAAAAATGAAAGTATGGGCAAAAATAGAAAGAACACGTATGATAAGGGTTTTATTATTTATTTATTTAAATTTTACAATTTGTCCAGTAGGACATTTGGTAAAATATTATAGCAGTATACTGATATAACATGTAGGTGGCTACCCCCAGCGGGGTACCATCATCGTGTTTGCTGGGTTATGTCCTTTGTGAGATCTGTTGAGTGTTTCCTTTTTAATCTTCTTTTTATGCTTGATGTGTCGACCGTTTCCGCTGCCAGCCGGTTTGGGTGCGTTGCTATTCTTTCTCCGTACCTTCTTGCACTTTTGTTAATCTTCTCCTTGACCGTTGGTATTCCCAGGTCTTTCCGAATGTCCTCGTTTCTAACGTACCATGGCGCGCTTACTATTGTTCTGTGTATTTTGGATTGCATTGCCTCTATTTTGGTTATATGGCTCATTGCTGCTGTTCTTCATAGTGCTATTCCGTACGTCCAGATTGGTTTTATGACCATTTTATATATTTTTAGTTTGTTTTCTATGCTTCGTTTGGATTTTCCACTTGTTAGCCAGTACATTTGTCTCCTTGCCATCTGTACTTTGTCTATTGTTGCTTTAATATGCTGTTTCCATGTGAGTCGTGTATCTAGGTATTTGACTTGCCTTGTTTGTGTTATGTGTGTGCCGTTTAGTGCAATGTTTGGTGGTTTCTGTTTTTGCAGTGTGAATGTAATGTGTTTGCATTTTTTGGTGTTTGCTTTGATTTGTTTTGCTTGAAACCACTTTTCTATTTTTGTGATATGTTCCTGTAGTAATGTAACTGCTGTTGCAGGGTTAGTGTGCCTGACTAGTACAGCTGTGTCATCCGCGAATGTCAGTATTTTGCTATTGTTAGTTGTTGGTATGTTGGCCGTGCATAATGTGTATAAAATTGGTCCTAGGACGCTTCCTTGCTTTGATTCCTTTAACTTCAGAGTATGTGTCTTTGATTTTTACTATGAAGGTTCTGCTGCTTAGGTATGATTTGATTAATTGGTATATCTGCTCCGGGAACTGTTTTCTGATTGATTGAAGTAGGCTATTGTGATTTATTTTATCG
The DNA here is from genome assembly GCF_051014615.1 of Bombus vancouverensis nearcticus. Taxonomy (NCBI): domain Eukaryota; kingdom Metazoa; phylum Arthropoda; class Insecta; order Hymenoptera; family Apidae; genus Bombus; species Bombus vancouverensis. Next base: position 1,320,161 of record NC_134928.1, on the reverse strand, counting down.
AATACTTTTTCGATGTCCATAAAGAGTGCCGTGCAATATTGTTTTGTTTCCAGCGCCTGTAAGATTTCATTGACGAGTCTGTGCGTTTGTTATATTGTGGAGTGTTTGCTTTTGAATCCGAATTGGTGATCCGGTATTAATTGATTCTTCTCTATTATAGGTTTTATGCGGTCGTAAATTACTTTCTCTAGTATCTTAGAGAACACAGGAAGTAATGAGATTGGTCAGTATGATATGGTTTCGTGTGGGGCCTTGCCTGGTTTGGGTATCATTATGATTTGTGCCAGTTTCCAAGTTTTTGGAAAGTATTGTATTCTTAGTATTGCGTTAGCTATTATTGTGATTTGTCTTATCGCTTTTGGCGGAAGGTTTTTCAAGATTTTGCCGTTAATTAGGTCGATTCCTGGTGCTTTATTATTTTTTGTTTTCTCAATTATGTTTCCGATTTCTTGTGCTGTTGCTTTGGGTATGGTGTAGTGATTGCCAGTTGGTATACTAGTAGTTAGCGCATCCTCGTCCGTATGACTATTGTGGTTGCTGTTGTTGGTATTATGTGGAGTAAATGTGTTGCATAGGTGGTTGGAAAATTCTTCAGCTTCCTCTTCGTTGCTTCTTGCCCATGTGTTATCTGCTCTTCTGATTGCTGAGACCATTTTTATTGTCTTCTTTATTTTTTTTGTGGCTTTCCATAGGGAGTAGTTGTAGTTCTCGTGTGCAGATAGTGACTCGATAAACTTTGTGAACTCGTTGTTGTTGTGCTCTATTATTTTGTTTTTTATATGTTTTGCGAGTTTTTTAGGTGTTTTTTGTTTTCTTTTGTTCTGTGTTTTTGCCATTTTGCTTTCGCTTTTCTTTTTTCTCTAATTTTTTCGAGGATGTCTAGTGGAACTGTTTTTGTTTGTCTGGTGGTTGTTTCAGGTATAGTGGTTGCCCTATGATAAGGGTGAGGGACAAAGACACAATAATAGTGGCGACGATGAAATCAATGGAGGAAAAAATGAGGATAATGAAGGAACAAAGCAAATTGGAGGAGGGGGTATATATAGATGACGATCTGACAAGAAAAGAAATTGAGCTACAGCAACAAATAAGAAGGATAACTAGATTAAGAAGGGAAAAGGGCGAAGATGTGAGGATGGAATATAAGGAACTAAAAATAGAAAACAGATGGTACAAGTGGAACGAAAATGAAGAAAGGCTAGAGGAAGAAAGAAATAGAGGGGATGAAAAATGAAAAAAGGGGAAAGAGGAGGGGGGCTACAAAGGGGATGAAAATGTGCTTCTGGAATGTGGCAGGGCTAATAAGTAAGGTCAAGGAGGTGTGGGAGTATTTGAAGAAATTCGACGTGGTCAAGCTCACGGAAACATAGATAGAGGAAGACAATTGGGAAAAACTGAAATATAGACTAACCAAAGAATTCGACTGGAAATGCAGGGCAGCAATGAGAGTAAGGAAAAAAGGAAGAGCAAAGGGGGAATAATAACGGGTATAAATAAGGAACTGAGGGAAATAGATTACAAAGAAATAAGTGATAATATAGTGGAAAGAAAAATAGTATACAATGATAAGACGTATAGGGTAATGATGGTTTATAATCAAGACCCAAAAGGGACATGTAAAGAAATAGAGGAAAGAGTAGACGGAAGAGAGGAGGAAGTGATGATCATCTGCGTTGATTGGAACGCAGGAAGAAGGAGAAGAGGGAGGGCCGATAAACGAGGATCTAGGGAAAGAAAAAAACAGGCGATCAAAAGACATGACGATAAACATGGAAGGAAGAACTCTGTTGAAGTACCTGGAAGAGAGAGGCTGGATGATAATCAATGGAAGGGATTAAAAGGGGGAGGAGTGGACATACATCGGGGAGAGAGGAAACTCAATAATAGATTGGCAATCAGGTGGCGACAAAAAAAATAATCGACATGAAAGTAGGAAAAAGAACAGAGTCGGACCACGTGCCGTTAGAAATAGAAATAGGGGGACCAGACTCATAAAAAAGTGAGGGAAAGAAAGAAGAAGAGAAGGAGAAAAGGGAATGGGCAAATGAAAGTGCGGAAAAATACCTGGAGATTGTGATATAATGTGATCTGATGTGATATAATTATCGGAAATATCATACAAAGAAAAAATTTTAAGGAATATCCAGTAAAATAGCCAGTAAGAACATTTAAATGCATTTAAAACAAGATTTAGATGCATATGAGGTTCGCCGAAGCCGGTGTCACGTAAAGAGAAAAAAGAAGACCGAATACCAACGGTTACTGAGACCACTGATTAGTGGTAGTAGATTTACTGCATTGGCAACTAAATGATTGCGGATTTTGTCAATACTACCTAACGACAAAATCCGCAATGACTTAATTGCCAACCCAATATATAGCTATCGGAACGAGACCTGATATTTCTTCACGGTAGGTAAACTGTCACAATATAATCGGAACTCAAAAGCAATACATTTGATCGCTGTGAAAAAGGAATGTAGATACCTGAATCAGTAGACGCAAGTTGGATGGAAAAAAAATTAAATTTGTAGAAAGAAAGAGTGAAAAAGAGATTAGACAAATCAAGTCGTGCTTTATTCGTTTTACAATTGAATATGTCTGCAGAACAGCAATGAATATTTTAGTAATAGCATTTTGCAATTAATTTAAAGATGTCTAATACAAAAACTGAAATGTACCATAACGAAATAGTAAAATAATTAAGAAATATGATAAATACAGATATGTATGTATGAGTAACATTTTGTATGTAAATTAATTTTTAAGAAATGGACAAGTGCTATATATTAATCTTTCAGTTTCGACAAAGAAGATAATTCTTTTAACAAATTTTGTAGAAATTCAAATCAGAAAATAAAATAAGAAAGTATACAACTTTTTATTAACTTTCGAAATCAGTTTAAAAACAATTACAAATAACATATGAGTTGTACGAATGAAAATAGTTACATCAGAATCATATCCACTCTAAAACCTCATTTATTTAGTATCAATTCAAATTTTTCTGATAGAAAGGAGATGTCACGTGAAAGTATTTAATGCAAAGATTTTAATTAAAAATTTTCATGCTATTGACCATTCATTTGCATACACGTTCGAACGTCCCTGGTGATAGGCTCTTCTTATTACTTTATTTACATCGTTCTTAACAATATGAGTAAAACTAACGTAGAAAAAATTAGTTATTGGTATACTACTTGTAGCAGACTGCAGAACTAAAAAGAAGGCAGAAAATAGTGTGAAATTAAAAATTTTGGCGGGTTTAAAAAAATGTGTTTTTTAAAAAGAAAAAATAGACTTTAAGGTGCTATAACAATTATTTAAATAAACTTCTTGACGAACTTTTTTAATTCATCGAGAAGAAAAATATATGTAGGAATGTTTATTATAAATTAACAGAGAAGACAGTATGATAAGCACAATATTGTAATACTCTCACAATATTGAATATAATATCGCACTTCACGAATTCGTTTAACACTATTTCTACGTCACAGCAACGATGAACTTCTCTCGACCACGATTAATTCAACTCTGACAGCATTACCACGCTCATTTTTCCCATAACAAATCTTGGTAACGCTCACAACACTCCTTGACAGCATTAACATATCTTAACAACGTTTAAAACAATCAGCCACGTCTTTCGCTAACGTCACACCATCCCACATATATATAAAATAATTTAATCCTTTTTTGGTTTTTCGTTTCAGTCAAGAATTACGAGATGAATCTTTCACGCCGATTGAAAACTGCAGCCCATGAAATAGGCTTAGAAATCTATTATAATTTTTCTTTTTACTTAAAAAAATTTTTTGTATTCATTAAATATATAGAAAACCATACCTCTAAATTCAATAACTTCGTTTCTTTCTTTCCCTTTTAACAAATATCACAAAAAGACGCTATTTTAGAACATTCTAATTCAGGACATCCCCTTAAGGAGGTTACTATGAAAGGGATAAGACTTAGCATATTTATTATCATATTTAACGCAGTCCTTCGCCTTAAATATTATTCAAAGCTTTAGAAATTGTCACTCATTACTCTTATTCTTAAATCAAGGAAGCCAATCCATCGAGCAAATTCAAATTGATCAGTCGCTCTTCCGTCAAATTTATCCAAACTCTTTCAGAATATGCTAATCGGACGACTTCATTCCTTTTTCGAGGATTCCAAAATAACGTCAGATTATCAATTCGGTTTTCGGAAGCGACATTCAACAGAACAATATCATCGGATAGCACACAAAATCAGCCAAGACCTAGAAAAGAAAAAATTGTGCCTTGCAGCAGTGTTTCTGGGTATTAAAAAAAATATATACTTATACCTACTTCTCTGTATCATAGTTGTACTTAGTCAATAGGTTTTTCACAATAAATATTTAGGAGATGCTACTAACTTTTTTATTACATATATTTTGTCTCTCTATATTTCTTTATTATTATTATCTATATTTATTTTACTATAATTTTAGTTGGTAATTGAATTGAAAACAATTTCATATTCGATATCGCTGCTATAATTTAAGAAGTATTGTTATTTGGTCTTAGATATCGAATGAAATAAATTTCTTAATTATTACTTCCACATAATTATCGATTACTGCTGCAGAACATTTTAACTGTACACTATGTTCATAATTCTAAACTTTTCGTATTTTGCCTTTAGCATTCCTATAATATTTATGAATCAAGCGTCCTATTACTGTAATGAAATTATTGATATAACAATTGTAATATCGTAGAATAGCTTTGATTGTAGATCGGCTGAAATTAGAAAACACCGTGTACGTCGTCTTTTTGTGGTTTGTTTACATCCAAGAGCGCCTAGTAACAGTGACGCGGAAAAGATAAGCAGCGTCAAAACAGAAGTACGGTTTCATATTTCAAGGAGTGGCAATCGAGAGGCCAGAGTATGTGAGCCGAAAAGTGTGTGTGTGTGTGAGAGAGAGAGAGGACGAGAGCAAGAGCGAGCACGACCGAGCAGGAATGCATTGGCGAGGGTCAGAGTTGATCGAGACGTCGAAGCATAGAGTCGTTAGAATTGAGTTGCGAGTGTTGTCGAGTGTAGAGTTGCTAGTGAGAGAGAGAGAGAGAGAGAGTTACCAAATAGTTGTCAAGTTATTTGTTGTAAATACGAGCGTTGCATTTAGTTTTCCTGTTAATCAAACATCGTTTCTCTGTCTAACTAATATCTGTATTTTCAATCCATTATTAATAAATTATAATTAATCGGACAAAATTACACCTTTAATATATTCCGATATTACACAATAAACAAACGTACTAATAACGACAGTACCTTCAGTTATGACTTAGTTATTTCAATGCGACGTGATCAACGAGATGTCCATAACAAATTTCAATGTTACTTACCTGAAACGACAAATACAATAATTAAGTTATTAATGTGACATATTGGAATGGAGGGAATTACGAATTCTTACATATAGATTAAAATTCATTTTGTTCTGTTAGAACATACATCATTTATACATAATTCAATAAATAAATACAAAGCAAAAAATGTTGTGGTTCTATTATTTCCTTATAAAACGAAAGAAACTTTTCGGACAACGTAATATTTATAATCCACTGTATTAATATTTATGTCATATAAACACATGGAGAGAGACTATTAACAGGTACATGGTTTGCGAAGACACGTTTAAATTTAGTTAAAATATATCGCATTAGATGATATTCTTTAATGAAAAATTTACCGCAACAAAAACTACCGATGGCAGAAATTTAAATATTTCCAAAGGTAGTTGTGCTTTGAATTAACTTCTGTCATATAGTAAATATGAATTAATGAATTTAAAACAAATTGTCACATTATCTTTTTGAATGCAATATTGTTTTACTGTAGATAATAATAAATTATATCTTATAGTTACTGATCGATCGTTCGCGGGGAGACGCGATCGCGAGGAAGCGCGCCAACGGGAGTCGTAAATTCTTGTTAGAATTAGACAATCGACGTCACGAAATGATCGATTCTCTATTTCGTTTAGGCCAATAGAGGTAGTTGAATTGATTATAACACTGAGAATAACAAGTTACAACGTACACTTTATTCCAGCAACTTTATCGACATAGACAGTTATGCCAGGTGCGCATAGATATAAGTTAAACAGATGACTGATTTAAAGATGGACAATCAGTCAAGAAGATGTTGACTTATCTAAGGATGGCAACTAACGAAGATATGTTGACTGATCTGAGGACGATGAACCAGTGAAGTTCGGTGACGATGCTGTGACAACAGCCATACCCAAATCCACGTCATTCCACGTTACCTGACAGTGAACCGTTAGACTCTGACCTTACCTTTGCACATGGCCCAAAACTATATTTTCCTCATTACGTAGGGCACTCAGGATCCTCTCCTTGCCTCTCAACACTACTCTTACTACAAGAAATATAATAGCAGCAAAAATATATTAAGAGCTTTATAATGGATTTAATAATAATGATTTAATTAAGGGAATTATTTACCTTTACCCCTTATATTTTGAGAGGGCTATGAAAAAAGTACAGTCCCTCAAGAGGCTAATTAGAACACTTTCTATGATATACATTGCCACATTAAGAATCAAATACTTCCCAATCAGCTAGAAGCTCGGCGGGGCAAGCAGCTACGCTCGTTAAAGCCCAGAACTGAAGACGGCGTGTCGCGAGTTCGAATCCGCGGCATACAGAGGAGCAGCCGAACACTTCCCAGAGAATGGAAGTTTCTTATTAAAAGAAACATACAGCATTTATTAAATGATCACTACACATGCAAGCGGCCAGCCCCTCCCTTGCGTGTGGTGTTGATGGATGCACTTTCTGGGAGTACTTGGTTAAACGTGCTTGGTGTTAAGCACACAGCGCCTCGACGATTAACTCGCACAACACTAGTCCACTGTCGTCCCGCCCGTGGAGGTTTTAGCCGGTAAGAATCCGGCACTACCTTCTGCCCACCTACACTTAGGGTAGTAAGGTGTCTATGAAGATTTCCTCCACGTAAAAAAAAAAAAAAATTTTTTTTATAGTATGAAAGGAGAGACGTTTAACACTCCCGTAAACAAGGATAGAACACATATATAAATACACATATATAAAGGCAATGTCGCCTTCCGGCGGGACTTATCAGATCTTTTTGGGGGGACCGCGAAGGGCCTCCGCTATCCTTCCGGATAACGCAGGTGCCAATAATTTTTTCTCACTGGCGAATAATCTTTACCAAAATTTTTTGTGACAAATGATCTTTACATCCTTTTGAGCATTGGATTTCGAACGATATAATAGACGCGAATCTAGATGTTTGATCCATTGACATCATGTAATCAAAAACGAAATACATAAAAAAATTTGATATGTAACTGACAAAATTTACACTACTAATTATCAAATTCCAAACTTGAACAATATAATCATAGTCAAAACTTGGATACATACTGATGGATAAAAAGTGGCGCCTACCGACATTCTGGATCAAATTCAGTAAACATATTTCTTTGAATTTTTTCGAAAGTTTCTATTTGTAAATTGGTTAGTTAATTATTTTGTTTTATTTTATTTATATTATCACATATTACTTAATTTCCTTTTATATTATTTTATGTTTTTTTATCCTATTTATTTATTTTATTTCATCAACATAATTTTCGTATGCCCTAACAAAGCATAAAATAGTCAATGCAAATGTTGTAATTAAATATAAGAAATTATAATCTGTGAGTACACTAATTTTAAAGCCATTGGATTGGATTCATTATTTATTTAAAAAAAAATTTTTTCGTATTTGTTAAATATATATAAAAGCATGCCACACAATTCAATAACTTTATTTCTTTCTTTCCATTGTAAAAAAATCACAAAAAGACGCTGTTTTAGAACGTTGTAATTCAGGGCACTCCCTTAAGGTCCAAGGGCTGTCTTCGACGAAGTACCCTAATACCAATGTGACCTAATCGCATTCTCGCGGTTACGATTTATCGTTCGATTAGCTTGAAATCAGTTGTTTTAAAGTTCAATAGTATGGGAACTGTTTGCATCTTGTTCAGTTCACAGGATTCGGTCGAATAACCTTTACAGACGACCATGGGATGGTTCCATGTGAAAAGATAGTAAGAGAATATATGATACAAATTTTTCGTCCGTGGTTTAGTTTCCAAGCAAGCGAGTCTGAAAATTTGTCAAGTATACTTGAACGTGGCTAATTATAGACTGGGTATGAACAAACAATCAGCAGGAAGTTACTTTATCTGCGAAAATGGCTTCACTTTTATGAAATTAGGATTTGGATATATTTAATTAAAAATTGTCCTAGTATACGAGTACGATAAACTTCCGAATTTATGCGTCTTTTAAAGAAATTGTATTTTTTTCATTTTTGACTTATTTTCACATGTTATATAACTTCTTGTCGATTATTTACACCCGTCCAATCCGGAATTAACAATATTTAAGTATATATATTTGATTAGTCTGTTGAACGCCGCTCTTAAGTCCGCAAAGCAGGCATATAATTTCCCTCTTTCTTTACCTAGCTGCTTGTATATGATGTGGTTTATCAGAAAAACCGCATCGGTCACTCCTCTTCCTTTTCTGAATCCGAATCTTCCAGTTTGTTTTCAATCTCTGCTTTCAGTCGTTCGTCCAGTATCTCTGCATAGATCTTGTATGCTGTATCCATTAGCGTTACTCCTCTGTAGCTCTTCGCTACTCTCTTGTCCCCCTTCTTACATATTGGATGTAGTACTCCTTTTTTCCAATCTTCTGGTATCCCCTCCCTATTTCCATATTCTCCTTAAGGGGGGGGTAAGGTATTAAATTTTTTTGTATTTTTTTAATTGAATGCATAATATCTTAAGAATATTGTATCAAAATTTCAAGTCGATTGGAGCAAAATTGACAAAGTTACGAGTATTTTCATACATGTCGGATTTTAATACCTACCCGACCCGAACGTGCTATTGATACCTGGCAGATGTTTCGCTCTCTATATAATACCTAATCTTACCCCCCAGATCCCGGTGCCCCTTTGAACACTATTTCTGTACATAATTTACGAGGTAACGCTGGAGAGTTTTTTCAAATTTGTTAGTTATTTTTATTTTACAATAACAAATTATCCGATTTTTTCGCAAAAAATCGCTTTTTCCCTTCAAAGTGTTCCAAAAAAGTGAAAAATTAAAATTTCGAAAAATCCTCCCAGCGTTACCTGGAGAAAACTGTTTCCTAACGAATGAACTTTAATTTTTTGATTTCAGATGATACAGCACCAAGTTACGAGAGGCACCGCAATTCTACTTTTTTCCGAGACACGTCCGTGAAAATTTTATACAATATACTTCGAATGTCATACTTTAGTGTATTATTGGTTTTAATAAAGAGATTCTAACTGGTGTCGTCACAAAAAATTCACAGAAACATGCCTTTTTTGTACGAATTAACCTTAGCCCCCCCGTAACTCCCATAACGCCACCCCCACTTCCTTCGGTGCATACTTTCGTACCTCATTTTCTAACCCGTTTTCCCCCGTTGCTTTCTTTTGCTTCTTGTCTTTTCTTTTCTCTTTTCCCTCTATGAGCGCTTCTCTGCTGCATTTTCCTTTCATAAACTTTGTCATCTCCCTTCTCATCTCTCTTTTCCTTTCTTTCCACTCCTTGTTGTACCACGCTTTCTCTCCCATACCCCATTTCCTCATCTTCACTTTCTTCTTTGGCATTGCTTCGTTTATCTTCTTTTTGATTTCAGTCCACGTTTCCTCTACTGTTCTTCCAGGTATTTTTCCACACTTTCGCATGTTCATTCCCTTTTCTCCTTCTCTTCTTCTATCTTTTCCTCGTTTTTTTATAATTCTGCCTCCCCCCCCCCCCTATTCAACGGCATGCAGTCCGACTATATTCTTTTTTATACTGTTACGACCTTTCGTGGAGAGACGCAATCGCTAGGAAAACGCGTCAGCGAGAGGCGTAAATTCTCGCTACGATTCTGTTAATCGACGCCGTGAAATAGTCGTTCCCCTGTTTCGATTAAGATAGCAGAGGTGGTTCAATGAAGTAACACTGTATTAACAGATGAACATAAAGTAATATATTTAACAATAATATGATGAATAAATTACACAAAGTTGACTCGACTTTACGATATCTCTTAATGAATTCGTTAAACTATATGATTTTGATTTTGCTCGTCAGAGCTCTCGATGTCTAACGCTTGACTCGTCAGAAGGGACTGATTGCCTTTCGATCATTTCTTTATCTTGTTTGGAAGACGACCCCCATTATGCTCGGTTCACGCCTCCGCTCGCGCCTATGATCACGTATGGCTCTTCTTGTGTCGAAAACGTTATGGACAAAAGTCGACGTTTCTAGGGCTCGCTGCTTGGCGACAACTATGCGCCTGTCACGACCGACATACTTCAAATCCGACGGACTGACGATAGAGATAAAGATGTGGCGGCACTCGGCGACAATGTATATCGCTGAAGTGCCTAATAAACCATCAACATCCCAACGGTCCATCCACCGAAGGTTTTAGAAGAAAGAGCACGTGGCAACGATCGCGGACGCCTAGCAAATGCATGGACGGTGGGGATGTTGAGGGATGACAAAAGAAAGTAATCGGATCCGATCGAAAGTAAAATCATAAGAGTCAGTCTTAGAAAGTCACGCCTAGAGTTCGGAAGTAGATTGTAAAGTGTATTGATGTTAGAAAAAAAATAAAGTTTTCTTTTTTTATTTTTTACCTCAAATTCCTTTTTTATTTTGTTATTTTACGTGACATTTTGGCGATCCTGCCAGGATAGTGAAAAGTGTTTGTTCGGAAACCAAAAGACATTCATCATCTACGGAAGATCGAATTATTTGGGACTACGGTCATCCGCAACAACAAAGTAACTATCACGAACCAAGTGAAGTAACAATAAAAGGTAAACTGAATTCCTTTGTACGTTACCGTGAAAGAAAATTTAGCTTCAGTAGCCAAGACTCGTCTTCGTCTGAAAATTATAAATCAGCGCAATAATGTCTAAGGCAAACGAATCTCAAACTTCAACCTCAACTGACCCAATGTTGCGAGCAATATGGGACAGTATTCAAAAACAGAACAAGAACATTGCCCTTTTACGAGAGGAAATGTTACGTTTGTCTATGCAAAATGACGAAGAGAATAGACACAGGGCAGCAGAAATCGAGAATCTCGGGAAAACCGTCGCAGCGCTACGGACTGGGTTCGGATCCCCTGCGACCGATGAATTTGCTTCCATTATCACCGAAGACAATGAAAGTGCGTCGACAGCAATCAATCGCACCGTGAATATGGCAAAAGCACGCAAACTGTCAGGGTTAGCAGCTCCAGACACCCCACCTGTCCACCTCGACATCGAACAACCCGAGGTGGAAGAAAGAGGCTATTTTCCGGCCGCTCCTCCCACTCTACGAGCTAAGGATGCAATACGCTACATCCCAACGCTCAACGGAGATGATGATGTAGGAGTTGAAGACTTCATCAAAGAAGTGAGAAGTATGAAGGATCGCTGTATGGAGCAAGATCTATTGCTGAAAGCAATAAAAGTGGAAAAAATCGTGGGGAAAGCAGCCCAAAGTATTCGCAACATTCCTATTGAGTGTTACAGTGATCTGTACGACGCACTGAGAAATAACTTAGCAGCACAAGTGACTTCGGATGAGTACCAAGAACAATTACGAGAGTTGAGACAGGGACGCGAGGAATCAGTGCAAAGTTTTAATATTCGGTTTAGAAGAATACTCAACCGTTTGCTGTACGCAGTAACCAATGAGTACCCACAACCACTAACACGTAAAATTATGACTGAAGAAATCACGAAGAAGACTGTTCGTGTGTACCTAAAGGGACTCAGACGCGACATAGGGCGAATACTATTAAACAGTGAACCCTTGAATCTTCCGGAAGCTGAAAAAAAGGCAGCCGATGTAGAACGCTACTTGCGAGAAGAACGACAACCTAATTGGTCATGTAATCGCTTACCTTCGGTTAGTAATCGCCCCGACAACCAGCATATGCAGGTAAGACGATCTAATGTACCATCAAAATCGCCTAACACGCCAGTAGCTCAGAAACCTGCTACATTTGACCAAGTAGAAAATAGATCACCTGCTGAACGCGCGCAGATGAAGTGCTTCAAGTGCGGAAAGCTGGGACACATTGCCAACAAGTGTCAAAATTTTCTACCACCGAGTCAGCGCGATCGACCACCCGCAAGGATTCAGGCAGTCCAGGAATGGGACGAAATACAAGAAACAACATCGAACCAGGAGATGGACGCACCGTACGAGACATACGAGTCAACATCGTCACGGGAAGACTACTCGCAATACCTTTGTCAACCCGAACCGAAGAGCGAGTATTTCTGGTCGACACAGGAGCAGGGATAAACCTGGTGAAACGTAACAAAACTGTCAACGCGATACAAATAGGGCCTAAACAAAAATTTTCTATGGGACGAGACAAATACGAAACTAACGAATACGTAACGAAACGAATTTTTGGACAAGATCACATTTTTCACATAGTACCGAACAATTTCCCTATTATCGAAGACGGAATCATTGGGCTACCATATTTAGAGAAGTATAACTATTCAATATCCAATGACAAAATCCGATTAAACGACAAAACCATTTTATTTCAGAAACCAATACATTTGACTCCTGGAGAAAACAGAGTTCAAACAATCTATTTGGAAGGCAAACCAACTAAAGTATGTTTTATCAACACTGGTAAGCAAAACGTTGAAATTTCTAGCAATATTCAAAATTCTCATGACTTTTCCAACGTATCAAAACTAAAAAGCCTAGTGAGAACAGATCACATTGAAAAACCAATCCGTGAATCCATCGAAAAGATTATCTTCCATTATATTGACATCTTTAATTTAGAAACCGATCTTTTACCCTGTACTAATTTAACTCAGCACACAATTTCGTTAACCAAAGACAAAATTATTAACACACGATCGTATAGACCACCGGAATGTCACCGTGACGAGATTTCGCGACAAATAGGAGACATGTTGAAGAAAAATATTATAGAAGAATCCGAATCCCCTTATAACTCTCCGGTATGGGTAGTTCCGAAAAAATTAGACGCCTCAGGAAAACAGAAATGGAGGATAGTTATCGATTTCAGGAAACTAAATGAACTCACAGAACAAGACGCTTACCCTTTACCTGATATAGACGACATTTTAACACAACTAGGAAACGCAAAATTCTTTTCGGCGCTTGATTTATCCTCAGGATTCCATCAAATTCCAATGAGCGAGAAATCTAAAAAATATACCGCTTTTTCGACACCGCAAGGGCATTTTCATTTCAATCGAATGCCATTCGGACTTAAAAACGCACCCGCTACCTTTCAAAGATTAATGGACAGAGCCTTAGCTGGACTTGTAGGAAAATACTGCTTTGTTTATTTGGATGACATAGTGATATTCGGAAAAACGATTCAAGAACATAACGAAAACCTCACGATAGTATTTCAGAGACTCAGAGAATTAGGACTTAAATTGCAACCGGACAAATGTGAATTCGTAAAACCGGAATTAGAATACTTAGGCCATGTAGTTTCATCCGAAGGAGTCAAACCAAACCCCAAGAAATTAGACGCTGTAAAAAACTTTCGATTACCTCGCAATGCCACGGACGTGAAATCATTCTTAGGTTTAGCAGGTTATTACCGCAAATTTATTCGAAACTTTTCCAAAATCGCGAAAAGCCTTACTGACTTAACAAAAATGGACACACCATTCCATTGGACTGACAAACACCAGATTAGCTTTGATACTTTAAAAGACAAACTCTGTAATTTCCCAATATTAGCTTATCCAGACTTTAACAAAACCTTTACCTTAACTACCGACGCAAGTAACGAAGGACTAGGAGCAATACTGTCGCAAGACGGTCATCCTTGTTGTTACATTTCAAGAACACTGAATCCACCCGAACGAAACTATACCACGACAGAAAAGAACTCTTAGCCATCGTATGGGCCGTGAAAAGATTAAGACAATATTTGTTAGGACGACGCTTCATTATTCGAACCGACCACCAAGCTCTTAAGTGGCTACACAATTGCAAAGACCCTTCTAGCAGACTGATTCGTTGGAGACTTAGACTCGAAGAATATGACTATGAAATCGAATATACAAAGGGTAAAGATAACACAGCTGCAGACGCTTTATCTAGAGTTCACGCAGTAACTCGCGACGAAGTAGTTAACCTCGACCTAGTAATTGATCACACTAATTCATTCAACGCATGGAAAGACAACAACGAGAATCCGAAACTCTTAGAAATTAAACCAAATGACCAAACATTTTACCAATTAACTCGAAACGACTTAGGAGAATACGACGAGACACTTTGGATCAGAAGACTTTACAAAATTCTTAAAGATACAACAAAAATCGGCATAGGAAATAACGATTTCACTGAATTAGAGAAAACACAGATTAAACTCATGCTAATATATTTTAACGACACGTACAAGAAAATTACTTATGCACCTAATCCCATCTTAAAACTAGACGAAAACGAAATAATATAAGCAATAAAGGAAAACCATAACGACACCGTAGGACATTTAGGGATACAGAAAACGTATCAACGGATCAAGGATAAATTCAAAATTTCCGGACTTTTAGAAAGAGTAGAAAACTTTGTGAAAACATGCGAAACATGTCAAAAGGAGAAACTAACACGTATCAGACCCAAAGAATCCCCACAAATCTCAGACACGCCACTTAACCCTAACGACAAAATCGCTATGGACATCATAGGACCGATGACGAAAACCAAACGCGGAAACCAATACATACTTTCAATACACGATGAACTTACGAAATATCTGATACTAGTTCCCCTTAAAACGCAACGAACTGAATCCATAATTAACGCGCTCATTGAACACTATATTTACATATTTTCGGCACCAAAAACGATCCTAACAGATCAGGGACAAAATTTTGTTAGTGATTTAATGACGAAATTTGAAGAAGCTTTTAAAATCAAACACATCAAAACAACTTCATTTCACCCACAAAGTAACGGATCCCTCGAAAGAACGCATGCCTCAGTTAAAGATTTAATTCGTACTGCATTACACGACAATGACAAAGAATGGGATGAAGTACTTAATTTCATTTGTTTAGGGTACAACACCGCGAAACATGAAGGAACAGGATTCTCTCCCTTTGAATTGACCTTTGGGCGAAAAGCTAACTTGCCTTCCGCAACATCCAAATTTCCCACACTTACCTATGATGATATGTACTCACTTTGGCAAAAACAGTTGAATAAATATTGGGAAACAGCTCACAAAACACTTATTCAGAGCAACGATACAAGCGAGACCAAGAAAGAAAGATTGTTAAAACTCAGACTGTGTTTAGGAAAGGAGACTTTGTTTTAATTCACAACGACCATAAAAGAGATAAGTTGGACATTGAATGGTTAGGACCCTACAGGATTAACGATGTGAAAACTCCTTATTACATTATTTCTATCGACAATGCTAAGAAAAAGATACATGGTAACCGATTGAAAGCGTACTTTTTTCAGGATAATGCTGACCCTAGCACTAGTAACAATACCCTTAATTAGTTGCCTTAAATTCACGGGATAGGAATTACGCTTTGTAAACAAACCCAACCAATTCACGATCGAAAACTACAACATCATTACGCCTCTGACATTATTAGCTTCTCGAACACTAACAAATATTGTAAAATTGCTATATTTAAGATTAACGAAATAACTTTTGTACCATCACATGCAGAAAATCAATTCATAGCGATCCCTGAAAAAAAAAGCGTAAACATATCCTTTGATCTACATTTAAATAACTCCATTCTACTACGATCTTAGAGGACCAAGATCAATCTAACGAGGGTGGTATGTCACGACCGGCATACTTCAAATCCGACGGACTGACGATAGAGATAAAGATGTGGCGGCACTCGGCGACAATGTATATCGCTGAAGTGCCTAATGAACCATCAACATCCCAACGGTCCTTCCACCGAAGGTTCTAGAAGAAAGAGCACGTGGCAACGATCGCGGACGCCTAGCAAATGCATGGACGGTGGGGATGTTGAGGGATGACAAAAGAAAGTAATCGGATCCGATCGAAAGTAAAATCATAAGAGTCAGTCTTAGAAAGTCACGCCTAGAGTTCGGAAGTAGATTGTAAAGTGTATTGATGTTAGAAAAAAAAATAAAGTTTTCTTTTTTTATTTTTTACCTCAAATTCCTTTTTTATTTTGTTATTTTACGTGACAGAGGGAACGTTGTCCTCTCTGAGGATGACGATTGTGCCCTTTTGGATGCTGTGTCCACCCTTGCTCCATTTATTGCGGTTGGTTAGCTCGTTCAAATACTCCTTATGCCAGCGGTTCCAAAAATGTTGTTTAAGCTATTGGATATGCTGCCATTTGGAGAGTCGGTTCGATGGAATGTCTCTGAAATCTCGATCACGTAAGCACATTAATGAATCGCCAATGAGGAAATGTCCGGGAGTGAGGGCTAGGAGATCATTTGGATCGGTGGAGATAGGAGTTAGCGGGCGGGAATTGAGGACTGCTTCTATTTCTATGATAAGAGTATTACGGTGTTAAGCTCATATGTTTCTGTTTCTCCACTCGCGCTGCGCCATAATATCCTTTGATATTTCCGATCCCCTGGTCGTACGAGGAATTGCCGATACATTTTCTCGATGTCGCCAGTGAGTACGTACTGATGAGCGCGGAATCTAATTAATATACAAAATAAATTGTGAATTGATTCGAGAATATAGGATTTCCCCATTTTCATGATTATCGTGATTATTGTATAAATATGTTTTTTAACATACTAATAATTAGGTACTTATAAATTAGTATTATCAATTATTTTGCATTTATAATTCCGCCTCTAGTATAAGTGTTAATTGAAAACTAACTTTATGTTTCAAAAAGTACTAGCAAAGTCGTTGAGTAACAAGCCACTGATGCTAACACAAATAGCATTGTCGTAATTAAATATTTCTAAATATTCATTTTTCATTTTGAACCTGTAGAAACAATTTATTATATATACTATTCGCTAAGTAATTGCATATTTAATTAAGTCGAAATATAAAACTTAGTTATTTTGATAATTTAGAAAATAAAAAACTGACAAACATTTCAATTTAATTTATGGTTGGAACAAAAGACAGTTATTTTTCATTAATTGAAATATTGCAATGCAGAGTACTTTCCAAAATACGCCGAGAGTATTCCTGATGGTGAAACGAGCGTTGCTTCATCGAACGCAGCTAAAGAAAACAACATCTATGTAGTTGGTGGTACGATGCCTGAAATAGAGGGCGATAAATTGTACAATACCTGTACTATTTGGGGTCCCGATGGAACTTTGATAGCAAAACACCGAAAGGTAAGTAATATATTCCTTTATGGCTTTGAATTTGAAAATATTGGGGTGAAGAAAGTGACTCTATCTGGGAATAATTTAGGAATATACATATGTACATACGTATACTATAACCAATTCTATAATTTACGGTTTATAAAATACGTTATGATACGGGAAACGCCCATTTTTGTTGTAATGTGTTTGTTGCTGTATAAATTTTTCACATACGAAAATACTTATTTTTTCTCCTTTTTAAACATTATTAAATGATAAGATTTTTTAATAAAAGAAAGTGATAAAAACGCTGTCAGTTATTAAATAAAAAATAATTAAAGTTTAGGAGTTGGTAACTTTGATATTAAATTACAAAAGTTGCAGCAATAGAATTAGCGACTACATTTTTATGTTATTAGGTACATCTATTCGACATCGACATTCCTAATAAGATTACTTTTCGAGAGAGTGATTCACTCAGTCCTGGTAACTCCCTAACGACGTTCGATGTGAAGGGCTGCAAAATAGGTATTGGCATTTGCTATGATATTAGATTCGAGGAAATGGCACGCATTTATTGGAACTGTCACGTCGATTCGGGGTAATTTCACGTTTCGCAAGCAAGGTGAGAGATTCGTACTTCAATTTTGATTGTTATCAGAAAATTTATTAAACACTGACAGAGTAACGATACAGAATGGTCAAACAGCACAGAAAAGAATGTCCAGTACTGACTTGAGAGATACCTTTTTATATCAAGGACTTGGTTCCTGTGGAGGGGTTATCGCTGGATGCCGGTCACATAGGGTTTCTATTACTGTTTAGTCGCTATTTTGCTGGCCAAGGTATGTGAGATATAATCATCCTTTCGCTGCGTTCTCACGACCACCGTGACATTCCCCCCTCCTTAGTTTTGCTTTGCTCCGCTAAAGCGTAAGGCTCTGGTGGGGCTTCTAAGTTGAATGATCCCCTCATCTTCGTCTTCGGTGATATTTTGGAAGGTGACCGTCCTTGGTACCGTTGATGTTTGATCGATCCTGTTTACGCGAGCGGTAGGGCAGAGTATTTTGATACGTACATTTTTAGGAAGTGATCGGCGTAGACATTCGAAAAGTTTACATTTGTACATTTTTCGCAGGAATAATAATATAATGATTTTCCGTTTGCAAAGGTACGAACGTCAATTCTTCCAGCTTGAAGACAGCAGTCGGGCAAGTTTTGACTGTCTGTCGATTATTAATTAATTCCGATGTGCATTCGGGTGAATTGAGTCTATTGTGACTCGGTTGAGTTCTTTTACAATATTTGTTTAAGTAGTGACTATCGACAAAGGTGTGTTGTTCTGAGTCGGTTAGTATTAAATCAGTTTCTATTACAGGCGCAATGAATACAGAGTTTTGTTTGGAAGTTTTGTTTGTATCGGGTAAATTTTAGTTATTTTCCATTCATTGTTTTCCAAAAGCGGCACAGTTATTGTATATATAAGTTTGTTATCTCTTATCCATACCTTTAGTTTGCTTAGATCTAGAATTAGTTGAATGTTTTGAACTGAAGGTTCGATATGGTTAGTCATAAAGTTTTGTCTCGTTATTTGGTCAATTGGATCGTTAAGGCCTACTATAAGGGTGATATCTATTTGTTCGTTGTACAGATAGCAATTATTAATGTGTTCCAGGAATATGTTGGCGTAATTTAATGGTTTTACTTCTAGATCGCTTCTAATGTACTCGAGTGTTATGATGATCCATATTATGGTCTTCTTCCTGAAAGGTAGGGTTTTAGCCTGTTACCGTGGATTCTTTGCGTGTGACCGTTGGAATATTCGATAAGATAGGTGGGTGGATTGGATGAGAGGATTTCTGCAGGTCCTAGCCATTCGTGGTCTAGCTTGTTAGTTTTGTGATCGTTATGTACCCATACTTTATCTTTTACTCGGAATATCGTCTGTGTTTTAATAATTTTTCGCATTTGATCCCTCTGGTATCGCTTTTTGTTAGATTCGGTAACTCGTCTTGCTTTAGCTATATAGGCGCTGTGTCGATTTTTCCAGAGGTTAAACAATTGTTCTCTGGTTAGGCTAGGAGTGGTTGATATTGAGGATGGCATGTTAGCTTGTCGTCCAAATGTTAGTTCGAATGGGGTATGTCCGGTCGTCTCGTGTACTGAAGTATTATATCCCATGCATATTAATTTTAAGTTTTCATCCCAGTCGTTCTGTCGGTCGGTCGTACAAGTTCGAATAAGGTCCTTTACTACGGCATGCGTTCGTTCAAGGGATCCGTTAGATTGTGGATGGAAAGAAGTGGTTTTTATGTGTCGGATTTTGAAAGCCCTTTCAAATGTGTCCATCAATTTACATACGAAATTTCGTCCCATGTCCGTCAGAATACTTTTTGGTGCGGAAAATATGTACACATAGTGATCCAAAAGTTCGTTGATGATTGAGTTGTCTGTTTGGTCTTTTAAGGGTATGAGGATGAGATATTTGGTTAATTGATCTTGGATAGACAGGATAAACTGATTGCCCCGTTTGGTTTTGGTGAGAGGTCCGAATATGTCCATTGCGATTTTGTCATTAGGATTAAGCGGTGTGTCAGTTATCATAGGTTGTTCCTTGGCCCTGATACGATTTAGCTTTTCTCGTTGGCAGGTTTCGCAGTTTTGTATGAATTCTGTAACGTCTTGTTCTAGGTTTGTCCAGTGATGGTGCTCTTGTATTCGTTTCACGGTGCGGTGTATACCTAAGTGTCCTACTAATTCGTTATGATTTTCGCGTAGTATCGTTTGTTTTTGTTCGTTATCGTAGTCTACTGGCGGATCTTGTCCAAATATTAATTTAATTTGAGGGAATCTAGTTGTTAGAAACCTTAGCATGAGTTGAATATTTACCTTTTCTAACGTGCTGAAGCTATTGTCGTTTATTCCTATTTGTAAGCGTCCGGTTCGGTGTTTAATAAAGTGTTTGGTTAATTGACGCAACCAATGCTGTTCGTTAAAGTCTCCCAGTTCGGTCTTTGTAATTTGTTTAAAGTGTGGTCTGTTAGGTTTTTGGGTTATCGGAGCTGGGGTGATATTTATTTTTCAGTCTATATACTC
Source organism: Bombus vancouverensis nearcticus (assembly GCF_051014615.1). Classification (NCBI taxonomy): domain Eukaryota; kingdom Metazoa; phylum Arthropoda; class Insecta; order Hymenoptera; family Apidae; genus Bombus; species Bombus vancouverensis. The sequence goes on along the minus strand of NC_134928.1, from coordinate 1,299,634 downwards.
GTCATAATAGTCCGGGTTTTCTACATTGGGTTGGATTTCTTCATTAGTGATAGGATACAATCGGGATAGAGCATCTGCAGTTGTATTTTCTTTTCTTTTTTTGTATTCGATTTCATAATCGTACTCCTCGAGTCTCAAACGCCATCGCATGAGTCTCGATGAGGGGTCTTTAACATTCTTTAACCATTTCAAGGCTTGATGATCGCTTTGAATTTTAAATTTTCTACCAAGTAGGTATTGTCTTAGTCTTTTGATTGACCATACTATTGCTAATAACTCTTTCTCGGTTGTGGAATAATTCTTTTCAGGAGGGTTCAAAGTTCGGGATATATAACAGCATGGATGTCCGTCTTGGGAGAGTATTGCTCCTAACCCTTCGTTACTTGCCTCTGTTGTTAATGTGAATGTTTTGTCAAAGTCTGGATATTGTAGTACAGGGGCTTCGCAGAGTTTTTGTTTTAGTGTGTCAAATGCAAGTTGTTGTCTATCGGTCTAATGGAATGGAGTGTCCTTTTTTGTGAGATCTGTCAATGATTTTGCGATTTCAGAAAAATTACATATAAATTTTCTATAGTATCCAACGAGTCCTAAGAATGATTTTATGTGGGTCGCGGTCTTTGGTGTTTTAAAGTCTTTCACGGCTTGAATCTTTTTGGGATTAGGTTTTACTCCTTCCTTTGTTACTACGTGTCCTAAGTATTCCAATTCTGGTTTCAAAAATTCGCATTTGTTCGGTTGTATTTTTAATCCTAAATTTTGTAGTCTGTCTAGTATAATGGCTAGATTTCGGTTATGTTCTTGGATGGTGCTCCCGAATATTATAATGTCATCCAGGTATACGAAACAGTTATTTCCTATTAACCCCCGTAGCGCGGTATCCATCATACGTTGAAACGTCGCCGGTGCGTTTTTAAGGCCGAAGGGCATGTGATTATAGTGGAGGTGACCTTGTGGGGTTGAGAATGCACTATATTTTTTGGAATTTTGCTCCATAGGTATCTGGTGAAATCCTGACGAGAGGTCTAGGACCGAGAAAAATTTAGCTTTGCCTAAGTGCTCGAGTATTTCGTCCGAATTTGGTAAAGGATACGCGTCTTGGTCTGTTTGCTCCTTTAATTTTCTAAAATCTATAACGATTCTCCATTTTTGTTTGCCTGATGCATCTAATTTTTTTGGAACTACCCAAATTGGTGCGTTATATGGACTGTCCGATGGTTCTATGATTTGTTTGTCTAACATGTCGTTGATTTGAGTCTCGATTTCCTTTTTATGACATTCGGGCGGTCTATAAGATTTGATGTTTATAGGTTTGTCTGTCTTGAGTGCGATTGTATGTTCTGTCAAGTTGGTACATGGTAATGAGTCTGTTTCCATATTAAAAACGTCTAAGTAATTGATGAGGATTTTCTCAAGGGGTTCTCGAAGTTCTGGATCAATATGTTTGGTACGTATTATTTGTGCGAATTTATTAATTTGGCTTAGTTTATCGGGTTTCTCTATTTCGTTTGTAATGTGACAGATTTGCTTACCAGTGTTGATGAAACATACTGTTGTGGGCTTTCCTTCGATGTATTGGGCTGAGATTAGAGTTTCTCCTGGTCTTATCTTGCTATCGGTTTCCTGGAATGGTAATATAATTTCGTCGAAGGTTAGTTTATTGTTAGTGACGCTGTATTGATACTTTGTAAGGAATGGGAGTCCGATTATTCCATCTTCGATTAGGGGAAAGTTGTTAGGGACTACGTAGAATTGATGATTTTTCTTGAGCATGGTTAAATTGCAAATTTTGTTAGTGGTATGTTTGTCACTTCCCATTAGAAAGGTTTTTGGGTTAGAAGTTTGGACGTTTAGTGAGGCTTTTTCTTTTATAAGGTTGATTCCTGCTCCGGTATCGATGAGGAATCTGGCTCTTCCTCCGTCTCTTCGTTGCAGTACGATTGATAGTAATCTTCCGGTAGTGGTGCAGTTAACTCGAGGTAAGCTTTCTCTGGGTTCTCCGTTGTTTGGTTTACTCGAGGTGGAATCTTTCCTTGGCTGGCGAATGGAAAATTTCGAGAGTAGCATTTTTCGGCTGTGTGTCCAATTCGTAAACACTTTGGACACTTCGGTTTCATGCGGTCGTCTAATGGTCGGCTAGGTAGCTGAGCAAAAGTTTGTGGCTGTGAATCGGTAGTAGTTCGCTTGGATACTAATGTAGTGTTGTGAGATTGATTCTTTGGGCGGTTGGCGACACGATTTGCTTCTCGTAACCATTGTTCTCTATCAGCTGCTAGTTGTTGGGCAAGGTTCAGGTTCTTTGGATCGCTAGATACCACCATCTGTCCTATCTCGTATCGTAAGTTGAGCAAATATGTTTTAAGTGCTTCGCGTTCTTCAATATCTATAGCTACGCGTCGTTCTGTTGGTGTGCGGTTTTCGTTTTGGACTGCATAATTTAATTCGTTTAGCTGTTGTCGGAATCTGGAGTTAAAAGATTGTACACTTTCTGTTGCCCCTTGTTTTAAATTCTTTAATTTGTCCCTACAGTTGCTAATAGTTGTTGGTGTTAATACGTGTTGTCCTAAGCATGAATATAAGTCTTCGAACGAGTTGATTTTTAGATATCGTATGTTTCGTTTCGCGTTGTCAGTAATCTTTTCGATCAGTATGAGATCTAATAATAGCTCTCTGTCACTTGCCTTGCACCTAGCTCTTGCTTTGCGGACCGATAAGATGAAATCTTCAACGCCTACGTCATCTCGACCTCGTAGTGTCTCGATAGTTCGTATGGCCTTATCTGCCTCGAGCCCTCGATCTTCGTTGTAGTTGTTTATTGGTTTAATCGCGGCGCGGCTAGATGCGGCTCGTGGTCTTTGTGACGTGTTCGGTCCGTCAGTTTCGTCATCCGTTACGTTATCAGCAGCGGTTTCTAAATGGGTGTTTATTTGCGACTGGTCAGTCTCGGTGTCGTATTTTATTTCCATGGTTTTTGCAAGATCGCGTATTTCTTTAGAGCGATTTCTATCGCTAGTTTCCGCAAATTCCTTTATGTTTTTAATGTTTTGATCGGTGCTGTTTCTAAAGCTTCTAAACTCGTGAGTTAGGCTTTCAAATTGTTCAATCAGGGTAGCGATTAGTTCGTTTTGTTTAGCGGTACTCTTGTCAGTTGGGTTCATGCTGAGAAATATGACACTTTCGGCGGAAGAAGAGTCACTATCTTCAGAACGTATTTCAGGTTTACGGTTTCGACAATGTACGAAAGCCAGCTTACCGAGAATCTTTGCAGATCCTTCTTTTGATCAAGGAGGTGACCGTGGTCCTTCGCTGTAGAATCCGTAGAGTTCCCGTTGAAGTTTCCTCTTGATGCGATGAATGGATCCTGGCGGGATCGCCAATTTTGTCACGTCGATTCGGGGTAATTTCACGTTCCGCAAGCAAGGTGAGAGATTCGTACTTCAATTTTGATTGTTATTAGAAAATTTATTAAACACTAACAGAGTAACGATACAGAATGGTCAAACAGCACAGAAAAGAATGTCCAGTACTGACTTGAGAGGTACCTTTTTATATCAAGGACTTGGTTCCTGTGGAGGGGTTATCGCTGGATGCCGGTCACATAGGGTTTCTATTACTGTTTAGTCGCTATTTTGCTGGCCAAGGTATGTGAGATATAATCATCCTTTCGCTGCGTTCTCACGACCACCGTGACAGAACAAAGGTACAGTAACTTAATCGATCAATACTTAACTAGCAAAAAATTAAATATCTTTCTTAAATATATTCTATATAAAATTAATATAATCTGTAACTCTGTATAAAAAGAAGCTTAATTTAAAAAACCAGTATATTTGCTGAAAATGAAACAAATAAAAGAATTAAAAGCACAATAAGAGGACTGTCCTCGCATATTCAGAAATGATGGAATGTGAACCGTGCAACTACGAAGTTAATTGGTATTCGGTGGCTTCATATTTCCTGCTTCTCTGGGTTAGGTTGCCAAATGCTGATATATCCAGCGGCATTCAATATGACCACTGGACCACTGCACTGGTCATTACTTCAGCGTTTCAGAGCGAATGCTAATCAATCATACGTTGCCTGCATATCACCGGCTCGTGTTCCTTAAGCAAGTTACGTCGCATGGGGACATACACAGTTGACCAATCCCTGGGGAAAGATTCTTTACGATTTGGAAACTCAAGAGAATATGGCAGTCGCCGATATCAAAAAAAAAAAAAAATTTCAACAAATAAATAATAAAAAAAAAAAGTCACCGATATCGGTAATTTACAGCTTAAAATTAAAAGCGAGAGATCCATGATGTAATTAATTTTTAGTCTCGTTAATTTATCGATTTAGCCATCTTCCTCTGTATTTGTTGAATTTATTAGTAAGCATTACTTATTACTTCGTATGTTTCTTTTTTCTATCAGATCTAAAAGTTGTTGAGGAAGTAAGGGCTCAGATACCTACATTTTCTCAGAGACGTACAGATTTGTAAGACACTGTCTGTAAGAAGGAGTAACTCTGCACTAAAACAGAAAATGTTTTTTTATAATATTTCTACTACGATATCCTTTTTTTGTGAATTATTACTAATTTCTTATCATTTGTACTAAATGAATGACTCAATTAAGAAAACCAAAAAGGTTATAAATAATAATCTGTATATCTTGTGTATCAACATGTAATTGGATATTATAATAATATAGGAATGCTATAATAATATAGGATAATAATATAGGAGAATAATAATATAGAAAAAAATACATGCTTTTAAACACCTTTAATATCGATCACATAAATTGTTATAATTCACAATGATTACGCATACATAAAAGACCCCTTGATAGTAAAATTTACGATCAAAAGGCAATTACGTATCGTTTAACAACATTTAATTTATAACACCTTTTAAACATTTAGACAGATTAACACATAACACTTCTTATATATAAACATCAATTCGAAGTTATCAGCTTGGAGAAATTGGTCGATTAATACCTGTAGATTGTCTGTCTCGATGAAAGACTTAAAGAGAGCGAAAACATGATAATGCCGCTAATATAATATTCCTTCTCTCTTGTATCTGTCTGCCTCTCAGGTCGTTTTACTAATTACAATAAGTAATTTCGACTCCTTTGCGCTCTCTTTTAACGCATTCGAGACCGAAAGAAATTCATATCAGTCAGTAGGCAAGGGTATAATATACATATTTTATATATAACTTATGTAGTAATGTATATATCATGTTAATTTCATATTTTTTTCAATATAGAAGTATTATATATATATATATAACTGTACATAATACATTATACAATAACATAGTATATAATTTTATACTTTAAAAATATGAGGCATACTATTTAAGATTGTCATCGATTTAAAATCAAAGTATGAAAAGGATACCCTGGAGAGAGTAAAACACAGAATCATTCTAACTAAACATTCAGATCGTACCGACACCTAGGTATCGTCTTACAATTAAATCTCGGTCTCGAATGGATTAAAATGAAATACATACTTGCAGCTTCAACATCTTCAATATCGAGGAGATTCAAACTTTACAAATAAATGTAAATTGCGATGTAAAACAAAGCGATGTAAAAAGGGAAAAAGGAGGAAAGAAGGAACAGGGAAGCAAAGAGAAGAAACGAATTTTTCATTTTCTCTTGCCAGGAATATAAGATGCTAAGTAATCTTCCTAAGTAATCTCCTCCAGCTTTTTCTAGTTTGATCAATAATTATTAGTACATGTTAGGAAAACAAATAGAATTTTTGTTCTCAAGCGAGGTATAATTTAAATTTTGTATGTACACAAAAATGTTAAATATCTGTAATAAACATGGTATAATCAATTTTTTTACATAAAATTATATTGTATAGGCTATTGTTATTTAAACGTTTTAAATTGGATGAAGAAAAAAAATGACGCAAATAAAACGTAGGACATTTTAATTAAAGAGACTAATATAGAGATTTATCTACTTAACTGTGATTAAATCATCTCCACTTAACGCTCTACCTCTTCTATTAATTATGCTTCGTTAAACTATGATTACAGAGGATGGGTTTTTTGATAAAATGACATTCTGACAAATATATATAGATCGATATATATAGATATAGATAGACAAATATATAGATTCTTACAACAGTAGTTATGAATGAGCAGTAGTTATTGTATCAATTCCGTTCTTCAGAAGCTTCACTTGTGAAAAGACAATTCGCCAGAATATGGATTCACTGTAGTTATAGCTATAGGATTTCAATCTAGTTGACAGACTTGCTTTACGTAGAGAATATCTGTCTCTTGCTCTACCTTATCGCGATTCTCTCCTCATCTTATACGCTTTGTCGAGCAAAGTAATATTGGCATATATCTCGGCTCTGGTTACAATCATTAGTTTCCGCCTAAACGGTAAGAATCACATAGCTCGCGCTCTACTCTCGTTTATTCAACATTTAGGCCATATGGTCGCATGCGACGAGTTTTATGTTAATTCCGACCGATTACAATACCTTTCTTTCGTTTACAAGGAACGACGAGACTGGCAGTTGCGTGATTTCCAATGCAAAAGCCGCGATATCTGCACGATAACCTAACCTCAACCGATTTTGTTGTACTATTCTTATGTGGACTTCGTTTGTACCACTTTCGTAACAAAAATAGAATACGTAGAACACAGCATTCCGTTATGCGATATTGTCGATTCCTAACATCCGAAAAATCAGAGATAATTTTTTCCCTACAGTTGTACATTTGTGTGAAAAATTACGAACGTAAAGTTGTTTGGTGCATGCACAGTCCTCCCCTCCCCTGCATTTGCGTGGACATGCTAGAAAGATTCACTTTTCCACGGTGAAACTGTATGTATTATAATTTCATTTTTACAAAGGTCGAACATCCTACTATGCATAAATTTAATATTAATATAAGCAGGTTTCGTGTTAAGTATTACATCTGACGTATAAGCACACGTGTGTACGAGCCTTGGTTTTAAATGTCTTATAGTAGACACCGAAAAGATTATTCAGTTGCCTATCTGACTCAACATCAATATTTTACTAGGAGATAACATGTTAAGAACACGTTGGTGGATGGCATGGGAGATGATGAATGAAGACATACTTCTGTGAGATACATAAAATAGTAGTCAGAACGTATTTTGGCGCTTGGGGACAGCAACAGCTTTTTTTTTTTTTATTTATTTGTTGGAATTACAATCAATTCTCGCGTTGAGAATTTTCAGTAATTTTTCTGGCGTGGCGCAGTGACATGGCTGTTTATTTACAATAAGTTAATACTTATTATAGATAGGTATAATTTATAAGTATTATAAGTAAGTGCATATGCTTAATTTGGATAATTAAATGAATCTAACGTTTAGGTCTAGCGGGTAGTGCCTCTTCAGCCTGCGAATCTGGTCCGTCGTATCGAGTAGTCCAGTGATTAGGGGGTTTCGGTGTTTCTTGACTCTTTTGCTATATCTGTCGCTATATTTTGCTATTTCCTCATTGACTGTAGGTATCTTGAGGTCGCGATGGATGGTTTCGTTGGTAACATACCAAGGTGCGTCTATTAAGGCTCTTAGCGTTTTCGATTGGAATCGTTGTAGTATTTCGATGTTGGGGTTACTTGGACAGCAACAGCTGGTGATACTGTCATACACCTCCATTTATAAACTTTCGAAAATCGATGTGACCTTCAAACTTTAGTGTATTCTGTTTCACAGCACAAAATGTTTCCGAAACGTACGTTTATTGTTACAATAAACTTGACTAGTGGCTCTGAAATACTATCCTTGAAAAAACAATGGGGAAATTGGAGCAAAAAAAAGAAGGAAATAAACAAAGACCTTGTTGGTTTGTAAAAATAAAATATGCTACTGGAAAAACTTTTTCCAACGGATTGAGATGCGACAAGCTTTAAAAGCTATGACGCGAATCGAGCGTTTGTCTATGTTTCGATCGTTCGCGGAGAGACGCGATCGCGAGATAGCACGTCAACGAGAGTTGTAAGTTCCCATTACGATTAAATAATCGACGCCACGAACTGATCGCTTCCCTTATTTCGATTAGGATAATAAGGGTAGTTCAATGAATTCCACAGAATTAACACAAATAAATTAACGTTTATTTTAAGAAATTATCAACTGGGAAGACATAAAGAGAACAACAAAAAGAAATGTAACTACGTAATGCGCGATATAAGATATGTGTTGACGGTTCGGCTTCTCGAAACGTTCTGCACGCCTTTCGATTTTTTCCGTTTTTTCTGGAAGGCGACCCCCACTACGTTCGGATCACGCCACATTCTTTTACGCCAGGTAAAATAACGGCCACGAATCGACGTTTCTGGAGGTCGCCCTGCTTAATGAACCATGCGCTTGCCACTACAATGTTTGTTTGTCGGCAGCCACGACGATCCGTCTGCGACAATATAGTGCCGCGACCGACAGTTAAGAATATGATCTATGGCAAGCCGCATGGCGTAACAGTCTACAAGAGCGCATTTTCGGTGGATATATATGTCGGAATGACATTGGGGATAGGGTTGTCGGTGTTTGAGGAGTCTTGATTGAAGGTAGCCATCGTTGCGGTGTAACGAAGATACGATTTATTGACACAGGTATGAATAACACAGGTTTGACAATCTACCACGGCGGTGAGACGTCCGCGACACCAGTGACAGTAGTCTCCGGTTCAATAACGAATCCGCGGCCAACGGGATGACAGATGGGCGTTCTCGCTGAATCTAAGTCTGACTCGTAAAAATAATTGCTGAGCGTAAAGGCGTTACTCTTTGGTCGACGGGAGCGCGTAAAAGAATGCCCGTCCCGTCTCGATGATGCCACAGAGGAAAACTATAATGGGGTGTGTTTAAGGACACGAGATCATCGGATTCGTCGAGGAAAGCCTTCGTTTAGGAAGTAAGGGAAATTGACGTTGCTGCTAATTGGTCAATCTCCATATCGATGGTTAGAAAAAGATGCTAGCCGCCCTCGAGGGAAAGTTGCTAGTGGGAGACGCCGCTCGTTGAAAAATATGTCTCCCCTATCTTCCCGTAGTTGGGACAAAGACTGTTTGTCTGTTTGAAGGACTTTAGTTAACTAAACCTTAAGATTTATAACGGGCCCTCGGGCTAGCCGAACATGTACTGCGGAGACGCATCGACATCTGGCAATCATCTTACTCGAAGAATAGGGTCTGCGTGTTGCGAGCCACGGGACAGAAACCGTTGGAATGTTTACTGTCTCGTGTCGCCACGAATATTTCTTTTAAGGAGAGCTATAGAATTACTCCATACCTTTGTTAGGCAAAGCGTTCATCCCTTGACCGCGGCTACGTTGGGCGACAGACTGTCACCTCGGGCCAAAGCTCACCGTCACTGTTACGCCGCGCGACTCTCTGCCTGGCCCAGGTCACACACCGCGGGCCAGACGGACACCAGAGGTCCGCTCGTCCGCACGGCGTACCCTCATTATCCTTAAGCACCGTCCCTAAATCATAGATTTACGAGAAAAGGTCCTTTAAACAAAACAAACATCTGGTCCCGAGGAGTTTCTAAACACTATTGTCTACCACGGCAGGACAAGGGAAAGTTGTTTTTTGTCACGAACGCGGCAACTTTTCCCCCATTAATCACTTTCTCTCGAGGACAATTAAGACCCTTCGTTTGAGCAATTAAAAACGAAGGCTAATCCCTCGCTCTCCTACATAACATCGGCACGAAAAAATGCCGATGGTCCCGGGGATGGGACGGATCCTTAGCTTCGCTCCGAGACATCATCGTCTCCCAGGGACAGTGTTTTTGTAACCTTCGAACGAGCAGCATCCTTCGAGCTGGCTCTCTACCAATCTCGTCTATACGCACCAGTGTAACTATCCTCGTTATAAGTTGTGGAATAAACGGTGAAATATAACTTACTACTGTGTCAGATTCAATCAACCACCTCTGTTATCCTACCCGAAACAGGGGAACGACTACTTCGCGGCGTCGATTCACCGAATCGTAGCGAGAATTTACGCCTCTCGCTGACGCGTTTTCCTCGCGACCGCGTCTCTCCGCGATCGGTCGTAACAGTTGGTCCTTCGAGCCGGATTCAGTGACAAGTGAAAAGTGTGGACACGTAACCAGTCGAATCATTCGATCCTCAAAGCCGCATCACGCGTCAAGTGAAAAGCGCACACCAGTGACACCCACTATCATACAGGGCCACGTGAATCCAACATAACCAGCAGCGGAAGCGTTACCCCCCAGCGAGGTCAGTAACGTCAAGGATCGTCACCCTTGAAGAGGTAAAATTCGGTGGTTAAAACGCAACCACGCAACCTCCTGCCGCAACTGGACAATCTTCAACAGAAGTAAGTTATAACCATTCCACTCGCACTTATCCAACGAACAATGGCAACCGGAAACGCAGCGAAAATTACATCCTTGCATCGGAGACGAGGCTTTCAAATCGGTCGATTCACCTCTGTGTCGAAACGACTCGATGAATACGAAAAATCTACACAACCGATTAAGGCCCAATTAACGGCCTATATGACAATGCTCGACGACGCGTGGAAACAATATCGATTGTTACAAGAGGAATTAGAAGATCTAGGCGAGATAGACGACGCGCGCGTTTCCGAAGTAACCGACACATACGACGATCTTCTAGTCCGAATACACACCCTCATGGATGATACACCAGCATCGCCGTCGAAATCACAAGGCTCCGAGTCGTCTAACGCCGCCGAGCCGACATCGCTTAAACTGCCGGAGATTCGAATACCCACATTTGATGGTACGCTCGAGAATTGGCAGTCATTTTACGATTCCTTCTCGTCAACGATAGATCGAAACAAACAACTAACACCAGTCCAAAAATTCTATCACCTCCGATCAGCGCTGACTGGGAGGGCCGCGCGAAGTATACAATCGCTAGCCATCACCGAGTCAAACTATGCCATCGCTGTTGACGTACTCAAAGAAAAATTCGACTGCCACCGTCAAATCTGCATGCGCCACCTCGACTTGCTTTTGGACTATCCAAAAATAGTTAAAGAGACACCCGAAGCCATAGACGACTTTCTCGAGACGTTCCAGATAAATATACAAGCGTTAGAGAACCTCGGTGACCCAATCACATCCGACACCGTTCTTCTCAAATTACTTACATCAAAGCTACCCCCAGCCACCATTCGCAAATGGCAATGCACCTTGCCAGACAAGAAATTACCGTCATACAAGCACTTAGTGGATTTCTTGCAAACCCGGACAAACGGCGACAGAACAAGTTCAGCAGTTACCGCGACGAAAAGGGCCTCGGAAGCACCCAACCGTCAGCGACCGAGCGCGCCGCGGGGTCAGGCATTCACCACGACACTCAAGTCGCCGGTATGTCCGGACTGTCGAAGACAACACGAACTGTGGAATTGCGACGTCTTCAAAGCGAAATCGCCCAAGGAGCGTCTCGAGACGGCCAAACGGGCGTCGCTCTGTACGAATTGTTTAGGCAAGGGACACGCGCTCAATCAGTGCTCCGCCGGGTCATGTCGCATCTGTAGACAGCGACACCACACTTATTTACATCGAGAGCATGGTCACAGTAGATTACGGACACGGGTGAGCCGAACACCGAGCGGTCGATCGTCGAGCGACCGGTCATCCAACGGTCGATCTCCGCCTAGTTCACCGACCCCGCGGTCGTCACACCGATCGAGGCAGGCACCCGCGTCTCCACGAACGTCTCCACGAACGTCTCCACAAACGTCTCCCCGAACGTCTCCGCGAACCTCCCCAAAACGTGTGTCTCGGTCATCGCGAACGACGGCATCGGGATCAAATCCCTCCCCCAGTCGTAAACAACTAGGGGAGCCCTGACGTCCTCAAACGGCTTTGCTAGGGACCGAACCACCGAAGACAGACTCATTGACCTCGCCTCCTTCCGGATCACTCCACCACGATTTGTTAGTCACTGCGCAGGTCAACATACTGGACAATAAATCTCAACCGATCCGCTGCCGAGCTCTGCTAGATACCGGCGCTAGCATGAACTTCATCACCGAGAGACTCGCCAATTCGTTAAGACTCAACCAACGGAAATGTTCGGTCCCAATCGGAACACTCAACACATTATCGACGACCTCGAAACGTTACATTACGGCCACAATCACCTCCGTTGACGGCACATACGAACGCATCTGGACATTTCTCATCATACCGACCATCTCGACTTCGATCCCAGATCAACCCGTGGATCGGTCAACGATACAGATACCCAGAAATCTGCGACTAGCCGATCCAAGATTCCACAGACCTGCTCCGATCGACGTGCTATTGAGCGCCGGGCCAACACTAGCGTCACTGTGCGTCGGCCAACTTGACATCAGTCAAGCAAACGGGACCGACTTACGTCTGCAAAAAACGCGGTTCGGATGGGTCATCGGGGGGAGCCCAGCCTCGCAACCACCCGCACACGCATTTCACGCGTCCACGACGGCCTTGCAGGCGGATCTCGCCCGGTTCTGGGAAATCGACGAAGGACCGACCACTGCACACATTTCGGAAGCGGAACGACAGTGCGAGGAACATTTCCAGAATCACGTTCAACGCACACACGAAGGGCGATACATGGTCGCTCTCCCATTCAACGAGACGACTCCTTCGCTTGGATCCTCCAGAGCCATGGCGATGAAACGACTAACATCTCTCTGCCGTCGGTTCCAACGAGATAAGCGTTTCGAAGCCGACTATCATGCCGTAATGCAGGAATACTTGGCATTAGGGCACATGACGAAGGTTACCTCGGGCTACTCCACGGACGACGGATATTTTCTGCCACATCATGGCGTGATCAAGGAATCCAGCCAAACCACGAAACTCCGAGTCGTGTTCGACGGATCGGCCCCAACCACCACCGGAGTTTCATTAAACGACGTACTTCATACAGGACCGAAACTACAGGATGATTTATTTCTCATCCTCTTAAGATTTCGATCTCACCAATACGTCATTACAGGCGATATCGAAAAAATGTATCGCCAATTTCTTGTGCGCCCGGAGGATCGGAAATTTCAACAAATCCTGTGGCGCAATGCTGATGGAGAAGTTGACACTTATCAACTCAACACCGTGACATTCGGGCTCTCAGCGGCCCCTTATCTAGCCATCCGCTGCCTCAAGCAACTGGCGGACGACGAGGGGCATCGGTATCCACGAGCGGCGACAGTCTTACAGCGAGACTTCTACGTCGACGATGTTCTCACAGGAGTCGATACAAGGGTCGAGGCACAATCATTGAGAACGGAGCTCACAGAACTGCTCAAGCTAGCCGGCTTGAACATTCGGAAATGGGCATCGAACGACCGGGAACTGCTACGAGGACTTCCCGAGACGGACATAAACGATAAGCTGCTACTAGGCGAATCACAAACCTTCAAGACACTGGGTGTTGTTTGGAATTCCTTCGACGATTCGATCCTATACTCTGTCAAAATCAATAATGCCGAATCTCGAATTACGAAGAGAACAATCAGCTCCGAAATCGCCAAGATCTACGACCCTCTTGGCTTGCTGGCACCAGTAATTGTGCGAGCTAAGATGTTGCTCCAGCGACTCTGGACACTAAAAATTGACTGGGACGAATCCTTACCGGCCGACATGCACACGGAATGGAGCAGATACTACGCTCAGCTGCCATTATTGAACAACGTGGAGTTCCCACGTAAAACGATAATCAATCCCGCAGCGGAAATTGAATTACACGGGTTCTGTGACGCCAGCGAAAGGGTATATGGAGCATGCGTTTACCTTCGCACGATCACCCTGGATGGTCATGTCTATACACGTCTCCTCACTGCGAAGTCGAAGGTAGCTCCGCTCAAGTCACTAACCATTCCAAGGCTGGAACTGAGCGGAGCACTCCTTCTCGCGTCACTAGCCAACACGGTCCTCCAAGCCTTAACAATCAACATTGCTCGGACCGTTTATTGGACTGACTCCACAATCGTTCTACATTGGATCAACACATCACCCCACACGCTGAAGACCTTCGTCGCTAACCGTGTGACAGAAATCCAACGGACGACTCACGCTGCAGATTGGCGCCACACCCCCACTACCGACAACCCGGCAGATCTCATATCTCGAGGCCAACTACCCGAAGACTTCCTGAAAACAACCATTTGGCAACACGGACCAGGGTGGCTTCATCAACCTGAAGAACACTGGCCAGCGTGGAACCCAGTACCGTTGAACGAAACACCAGAGCAGAAAAGGGCAACCTGCCTGTCCGCGACTCCGGCGGACCACAGCATACTGGGAAGATTCTCCTCTTGGCCCAAGCTAATAAGAATTGCCGCTCGGTGCCTTCGATGGAGACAAGCCCGGGATCGAGGCAAACCTCTGACCATACACGAGTTGACCAATGCACATAACCGATTAATCAAACTATTGCAAGCCTGCCATTTTTCAGACGAAATCCGTGCTCTCCGGACAGATAGAAATTCGGCAGTGAAGGGGAAGCTCCAAAGACTCAATCCATTTCTGGACAAGGACGAGATGCTGCGCGTCGGAGGCCGACTCAGTCATTCACCAATGCCTTTCCACCAGAAGCATCCAATAATTTTACCCAAATCCTCAGTCACCGCGCTCATAATCGAGCATGAACACCTCCTAAATCTCCACGCCGGAACGCAAGCTACCTTGTACGCCCTAAGGAGATCGTATTGGCCTATCGACGGCCGCAGTCAAGTTTGGAGCACGCTGAAGAAGTGCGTCCGTTGCTGCAGAGCCAAACCCCCTCCAGTGGACTACATAATGGGCGACCTTCCAGCGGCGCGGATCACAGAGTCTCGGCCATTTACCAACGTCGGAATTGACTACTGCGGGCCGTTTTACATCAAGGAACGAAGGGATCGCAACCGACGCAAAATCAAAGTATACGTAGCAGTCTTTGTGTGTCTTGCAGTCAAGGCAGTCCACATCGAGGTGGTCAGCGATCTCACCAGCGAGGCCTTCATTTCCGCTCTGCGAAGATTCATCGCTCGCCGCGGATTCTGTGTGACAATCTACTCCGACAACGGTACCAACTTCGTTGGTGCCAACAACGAATTACAAGAGCTCCGAAATCTCCTGCAATCCGACGATCACAAGGCAAAGGTCCAGTCCTTTTTAGCCGACCGACGGATCGAATGGCACTTCATCCCTCCCAACTCTCCTCATTTCGGCGGGCTGTGGGAGGCTGCAGTGAAGTCTTTCAAACAACATCTCCGACGTGTCGTCGGTAACGAGCTCTTGACCTTCGAAAACCTTAACACCCTCATCACCGAAGTCGAGTCTATCCTCAACTCCCGTCCGCTGACGCCGATATCTTCTGACCCAAACGATCTCCTCGTTCTCACTCCCGGCCATTTCCTCATCGGAGATTCACTGACCAGTTTCCGAGAACGAGATTTCAGGGATACGCCATCCAACCGTCTCTCCTGCTGGCAACATATTCAGAAACTCAAACAACATTTCTGGCGTCGGTGGCATCGAGAGTATCTCAACGAGCTACACATCCGGAACAAATGGAGCAAGGGCAGTCACGACATACGAGAAGGCACCATCGTCCTTCTCAGAGAAGACAACGTCCCCCCGATGCAATGGCCATTGGGTAGAATCATCAAGGCCCAACCCGGCGCGGACGGCATCATACGCACGGCTATCGTTCGAACAGCGACGAGTACTCTCGAACGGAGCATCAAGCGGATGGTACCACTACCAAGCAGAACGACTCCAGACGACTCGGAACCAATCGACAGCCCGAAGTCGGATACGAGATCCACCCGATCAAGCACCACTTCAGGAGCTGAGGGAATCATAAGGAACGCTACCGTGCACACGGCAAGTCACGGTCACGACATCCAACGGTCATTCTCCACCGAGGGTCATTACTAAGAGAATGCGATTCGATGCGGGTCATCGGGGGGAGTCCAGCCTCCCAGGCAACCTCAAACCGCCGCACCGCGCTTGATGAATCTTCACCAAGCATCACCGACGTCCCCTTCGACGATCCCTCCTGGGCCGAGGTGTTTAACGACACTTCCAGAAGCAAGATTCACGTCACTTCTTGGGTCGTGAATTTCACCTGGAAATCGCTCGGCATCGGCGAGGAAGACGGCGATCCAGACTACAAAGGGGACAACGTGCCATCCAGGCAACGGGCCTTCGACCGTATCTTCGAAGTCACCCTGGCAACAACGACCTCATCCAGACTACCACAAGTCATACGGCAACGAGCATCTTGGAACGACGTGCCACGCAGCGCGTCCTACCAACGAGCCAACCCGATCACGCAGAATAAGGACAATCAGCAATCAACAAGGAGTCGGGCGGCTGCTCCAATTAACTCCACCTTTAATGAAATTTTGATCGGTACCCTCTCAACGGGGGGAGGATGTTACGCCGCGCGACTCTCTGCCTGGCCCAGGTCACACACCGCGGGCCAGACGGACACCAGAGGTCCGCTCGTCCGCACGGCGTACCCTCATTATCCTTAAGCACCGTCCCTAAATCATAGATTTACGAGAAAAGGTCCTTTAAACAAAACAAACATCTGGTCCCGAGGAGTTTCTAAACACTATTGTCTACCACGGCAGGACAAGGGAAAGTTGTTTTTTGTCACGTACGCGGCAACTTTTCCCCCATTAATCACTTTCTCTCGAGGACAATTAAGACCCTTCGTTTGAGCAATTAAAAACGAAGGCTAATCCCTCGCTCTCCTACATAACATCGGCACGAAAAAATGCCGATGGTCCCGGGGATGGGACGGATCCTTAGCTTCGCTCCGAGACATCCTCGTCTCCCAGTGACAGTGTTTTTGTAACCTTCGAACGAGCAGCATCCTTCGAGCTGGCTCTCTACCAATCTCGTCTATACGCACCAGTGTAACTATCCTCGTTATAAGTTGTGGAATAAACGGTGAAATATAACTTACTACTGTGTCAGATTCAATCAACCACCTCTGTTATCCTACCCGAAACAGGGGAACGACTACTTCGCGGCGTCGATTCACCGAATCGTAGCGAGAATTTACGCCTCTCGCTGACGCGTTTTCCTCGCGACCGCGTCTCTCCGCGATCGGTCGTAACAGTCACTAATCTCGAACAATTACAATCGGATTGAATAACTACAATAGTTTAGTTACAGTTATAGTAGACTTTAGATTGCAATGTTGCGGGGCTATCCAAAGGTTCCGGTGTCCTTTCATCTCCGACATATAGATATACATGTATATGTGACGAAATATACTAAAGCAATATTGACCCTTTGTCGCTGAAAGTATCAAACTACAAAACTTCCTTTCAAATTTTCAGAATAAGGAAATCAGGATCATGATAAATAATTGGAACATAATTAAAAATAATATATCTTCTCTATAAGATAATGAATACATTGGTTCATTTAATTTTTATGGATATTCAAACGCTTCTGTGAAATAAAACGTCAAGATTATAGAGTATAAAATTCATAGCTATGAAATAACTAAAACTCTGATGTATTATTAAAAATATACGTTAGGTTGTATGTAGTGATACATACAAAGATTACATGTACAAACCCATAATTAACACAATGCTACCGCAACCATTCTGCAATCTACCTTGCCCAAAACACTCTTCCAGTCACCTCCAAACTCTTCAATTCTCTCCACCTAACCACCCACAAACCATTCACAAACATGCAATTCTCGACAAAAGAAGAACTTATCGTCAGTTGTCCTTAACATCTCGTTCATTCATTTGGTCCCTATCCCCCTATTTCCTCCCACTGCGATGATCGCACTACATTTTTCCACGTCTCTATTCTATTCTCTGGATGATCTGAATTCTCGAGCAGTCGAGTGACGATTGATCTGTACAATTGATCGATTTCTTTTTACGACAGACATGCAAGAAATTTCGTGTTGGAGAGCGATGTTGCGAGTTCGAGTGCCTGGACCATCTGAAGAACGTTACCGGAACTGGTATAGTTTATGTCGTTGATGATAAGAATTCCTCCACGAGTCAGCAACAAGAGCTACTCTGGGTGATGAGCTTAATGGTGCTGTTGCGGCTATTTTAATTTTTCAACAAGGATCCAGATGGCGCCGTTGACGAAATTCTTTCATTATAAACGTCAACGATCAACATCAGCCATCAGGGAACGAAGAAGGTACGCTGTAACGTGTCTGAGTAATTATACCTCGAGGAGTACATACAGTTATGTAATGAAGGTTCGTATGTGAGTGTTTGTTTTCTTATTTCTTTTCCCTTTGTTTCATTTGAATGGATTTTTGTACTCAAAGAGCGAGGTAAGATTACGTCAGATACGTTTTTACATATGCTAAACAAATGGAAAATGATGATGATGAATCAATGACACGTAGAAAATTATAATCTATTATATTGCTGTTATCTAATGGTGTTGTAGTTGACTGTATGGTGGATGTATCTAATGGTGTTGTAGTTGACTGTATGTTGTTCAATATTGCTATGAAACTCTTCTGATTCATTGTCACTTATACGAAGGATGGAAGTATACGAAATTGATAAAATTATTAATAATATTTACGAAGAGAAAGTAAACTGTTGGATATATGACAAAATAATTCTATTTTAAATAAGAGACTGGTCAGCGTGGTTATTTTGTTTACAAAATCAAACGAATTTAATGAATGTAATGGTAAGGAAGTAACTATAAGTGGCTGTTAAACTATTTTTATGCTTGAAAAGTAATTTGCAAAGTAATGTAAAGCAGTACTACTGAGTTGTACATAACCTCTTTCAGAATTTGTTCTTAACCTCTTGCTTCATAACTTCCTTAATTATACTCTTCAAACTAATTGACTACTTCGATGTTGTTACGAACAGAAACTGATAAAATATTAATCTTAAATATAGATTGAAATGAAAGCTTGTCACGTAAATATATATATGTCGGAGATGAAATGAAAACCGGAGCCTTCCCTATGCAATTTTGAGGAAGCCTTTTAATGCTTTAGCCTAGATTTTATCATAACTGTAATTAAGTAATTGTCATCTGTAATTGTTTGACATTTGTGAAAAGCGAAAGTGGATTCGAGGTGACAACTGGTCGCTGAACGTAGCCACGGTCACGGGATAAACGTTTTGCTTGATGAAGACAGAAATTGCCTAGTATCGGCGTTTGGATCTTTCTCGATGTTTCCAAAGAGTATATAACAAACTTTTGACAGATATTGCCTAGCAACAACGATTGGAACCTTCTCGATGTTTCCAGCGAGAATATAACAAACAAATGCAGTCGTATTACGAAAAAGATTTTAATCAGATATTCATTCGTGTGATCGCCTTGGAAAGTGATACATCGAGTAATTTTTCCGAGTGATTCAGCAAACGTATTTTTGTGTTATAAAATTGTTTAAAGTTTTCCCGTTGACCGTGGATTCGTTTGAACTCCGGATCATTGTTTATAGCGTAAATTAAATTCAATATTTGTAAATTTATCAATCGTTAATTTTCATTATTCGTTAAATTAGTAAATCGTAAGATATATTATTCGTTTCTTTTATTGTTCGATAAAACTTATTATTCTTTAATCTAATTAATAATTTAATTTATCATTTGTTAATCAATCATATCATTTACAAAATTCATTATTCATAATATTTTGTAAAACCTTGTTTATTCGTGTAAATATATTCTCTGTTTTGAAAAACAATGGCTAATTCAAATGAAGAAACATTACGTGATTCAAATCTTAATGATACCCCGACATATATATATATATATGTACTACTTACTCAAACTATGGATCACATAACCTATACAAAAAAAAAAAAAATTATTGTACACTATAAAGCAAGAGGTTAGATCTTTAATCTGTTAAGAATTAAATTTTTTATTGTAACTGCGAAAATTATAAAAGTACCAAGCGAAGCAAGTACGGAATATATGCGGAATATGAATCGCTCAACGAACCAAAGAGCGGCTCAGTGACAAAATTAGTAAAGTAAAGACCACAAATATTACAACATTATATTCTACCACAAAATAATTCTCTATACAAAAAAGGTACACAACGAATCGATTTTTCACAACGATAAGAGTCAACAGAACCAATCAAGACCATGCGAGACTCTCATAAGACAACGATATCAGAGGGATCAAATCAGCGACTTCAATCTATGTTACAGAGTATAGTTATCAAGAAAAATTGCTCTTTTCATGAAAAGTATGGTAATGATACTCTTATAATACATTGTATATCTGGCAGTCGGATGTGCCCGTGGCCATCGGAAATGTAAAGACGACGCTTTTAGAAAGTGATAGCGCCATCGCGTTTTAAAAAGGCGTTAGGAGAAGGACGGTTTCGCTATCCAAGGCGAATCGAAAAGTGTGCGTGTTGCGAGAATCAGAGTTGATCGAGACGTCGAAGCATAGAGTCGTTAGAATTGAGTTGCGAGTGTTGTCGAGTGTTAGAGTTGCTAGTGAGAGAGAGAGAGAGGGAGAGAGTTACCAAATAGTTGTCAAGTTATTTGTTGTAAATACGAGCGTTGCATTTAGTTTTCCTGTTAATCAAACATCGTTTCTCTGTCTAACTAATATCTGTATTTTCAATCCATTATTAATATATTCCGATATTACAAGTGGGGGCTCGTCCGGGATTGAATAAGACAGAGAAACGATACGATTTAACGGAGCTATTTGTGCGGGAGTAGAAAAGAATAGAATAAAATGGCAAACGTTGAAGACGAACGATTGTCGGGTGAAGAGGATTTGACGCTGGAGGAGCTGAGGAGTAAGCTCGCACAGATGAATCTGCCTATATCCGGTGCGAGATCAGTGCTGGTTGCCAGGTTGAACAGAGCGTGCAAACCTGGTCGATCTACTCCTAAGGATTCGAAGCGTGGCGAAGAACCAACAAAGCGAGATCTAAGAAGCAAGCAGAGAGCCGAACGCAGTCAAGAGGGAGAGGAAGACCTCGAGAAGCTGAGGACGAAAGAGCTGAGAGCGCGTCTCGTTAGCTTGGGGTTGAAGGTAACGGGAAGAAAATCCGAACTACGCGCGCGGCTACAGGCGGCCCTAGAAGGAGACGATGTATCGTCGGAAGAAGAGAGCTCCGACGAAAGTGAAGGCGAAGACGATAAACAAGGCGCGCGAGAATACAGGAGAGGCACGCGAGCGGTGTATCAGGACCGCGATGAGTATCAGCAGAAGTATATGCGTCGGTTCGATGTTGAGTCTTAAAGACGTGGAAGACTCATTAGAGAAATTCAGCGGGGATGATCTGCTGAGTGTAAATCAGTGGGTGGAAGACTTCGAGGAAATGGCAGAAGTGTGGGATTGGTCAGACCCCCACATGGTGGCCTATGCTAAGAAATTACTCGCAGGCTCCGCTCAGGCCTTCGTACGATAAGAGCGATGCGCGAAGTTCTGGGCAAAGCTAAAAAAGGCGTTGAGGAATGAGTTTGAAAATGTAGCAAGCGACCAACAGATACATGGCGAGTTATCCCATAGAAAGAAGAAAGCAGATGAGAGTCTGCAACAATATATGTATCACATGTGCGGGATTGCAAAACAAGGAAGGGTTGATACGCAATC
Source organism: Bombus vancouverensis nearcticus (assembly GCF_051014615.1). Classification (NCBI taxonomy): domain Eukaryota; kingdom Metazoa; phylum Arthropoda; class Insecta; order Hymenoptera; family Apidae; genus Bombus; species Bombus vancouverensis. The sequence goes on along the minus strand of NC_134928.1, from coordinate 1,278,052 downwards.
CTTGATAGACTACATTATGCAAGGCATTCCCGACGTGGTGGCGAACAAGACTGTGCTATACGGAGCCAGGAATATCGAGCAATTAAAAGAGCGTTTCAGGCGCTACGAAGCGATAAAAAGAGATATGGAGATGAGGACGAAATTTGAGGAGCCGAAGAGTAACAGGGTAAAGCCGGTGGCGAAGCTGTCCGAAACCGAGAGGAACAAGGAACTCGGTCGATCTGGAGATGCGAGGAAGGCGCGATGCTACAATTGCGGTGATGCGGAGCACGTGTGCGCGGTGTGTCCGAGCAAGTCGAGAGGACCTAAATGCTTCAAATGTAGGGAGTACGGACACATCAAGTACGCATCAAGTTGCGATAATTTGGGTGAGTCCTCAAAAAAAGTTTACAGCGTGTTTCGGTCGTTACAAACAAGGCGTGGTAAGGATGTTAAGATGGAAAATTTCGAATTGAGCGCGTTGATAGACACCGGTAGTGAGCTGACTCTAATGCGAGCAGATCAGCATGTGAAAATCGGAGCGCCCAGATTAAGTCAGGAAATCGTTGGATTTCGCGGTGTCGGTTCCGGAAGGAATTTTACGCTCGGGAAATTTTCGACGAACATTATTATAGACAATGAGTCGTACTGTATAACCATACACGTAGTTTCAGACACAGTGATGCAACATTCGCTTATTATTGGCGCAGACTTTTTGGACACTGTTGAAATAAGTATAAAAGGGGGAGAATCTTTTATTAGTATAATAAAGGACGAAAATCCCGATGAGTGTCCGGAAGTCCTCAAGATAGATGTAGAGACACAGGCGAGTGAGATAGATTTGTCACACGTTAAGGACATGCAACATAGGCTAAAAAGAGATTTGAAGAGAACCAAAGCATTGCTAAGAGACGCTCAAACGATGCTGGAGATATCGGAAGGTGACTCGACGGGTAAAGCAGCTTTACGACAGCTGAAGAACCAGTTAGAAGATGCAGAATGCGCTAGAGCAGTTGCAGTTAAAGCGAAACAGGCACTGGAGCAAGAACTGAATGAGACGCAGGCTTCGTTGCAGGAAGTACTGCGGCAACGTTCCGAAGCAGTAGATCGTATTAATGTAGCTAGTCGCGAACGAACTGAGCTACTGTCGCAATTGGAAGAAAATAAAGAAGAGTTAGCAGAAGTTTTGAAGAAGTATCGGGCAGCTGTGCAGCAAGTGTCGGAGGAACGGAGAATAGTGGCAAGACACGTGGTGATTGGTAAAGTGGACCACGAGATGGTGTCCTCGTCGGATTCTTGCGGCCAGCAGGAGGACTTAGCGAACATCACGAGGAGGAAGAATCTGGCTAAACAACAGCAACAGGATGTTGTTGATGATATTTCCGAATTTACTGAGAAGGATAGCGTTGCGGGTGTGAGGGTTGTTTCAAGTTTTCGGATAAACTCGAAGAGAGTGAATGCAAGGCGAACGAAAAGACAAGGGAAGTCGCACGCGCGGAATCCCTCCAATAATATCGATACGAAGATTCGATATACAGAGGATGTGGATGACGAGGACGACGATGGGATTGTCGAGGACACGATGAACGTGAAGACCTTCGAAAAAGAAGAGATCATAGTCTCGGTAGATGGTAAGTTGTTAACGTCTTCCATGTACGAACCGAGCCTACGAAAATGTCACGATGCTGCCACGACGATCAAAGCCCCTGACAAGAGTGAAATGGGTAAACAAAGAACGGAGAGGAAGATAGAGGAAGAGCGAAAGAGGAGCAGTAGCATCGAGGACGAACAGACCGCGGTGTTCCAAGAGGAACGAGATCAGCTGCGTGCGGACGCAAAGAGACGGATTGAGGAGATCCAAATCCGAAACAAGCGGGCGTATAACAGGAGACGCAAGAAGGCGACAGCATACAGGACGGGAGATCTAGTGGCAATCGAGAGGATGCAGAGGGGTCCCGGGCTAAAGCTGCATCCGAAGTTTCTTGGACCGTACCGGGTGATAAAAGTCCTGCGAAATGACCGATACATAGTGCAGCGAGAGGGGGAGCACGAAGGGCCATGTACAACTTCCACGGCAGCCGATCACATGAAATGGTGGAATGCTGACGATAGTGATGTAAGTGCGAGCGGCGATGATGAGCACATCTGAGGGCAGATGTGATTGTCAGGAAAGGCCGATTGTAATATCGTAGAATAGCTTTGATTGGAGATCGGCTGAAAATAGAAAAACCGTGTACGTCGTGTTTCTGTGGTTCGTTTACATTTAAGAGTGCCTACGTGACTAGAGGCACGTAGTTGGTAGTTCTTACATAGGTATGAGGGAAACAATAGACAACGTTAGAAGAAGGACGGTTTCGCTATCCAAGGCGAATCGAAAAGTGTGCGTGTTGCGAGAATCAGAGTTGATCGAGACGTCGAAGCATAGAGTCGTTAGAATTGAGTTGCGAGTGTTGTCGAGTGTTAGAGTTGCTAGTGAGAGAGAGAGAGAGAGAGAGAGAGAGTTACCAAATAGTTGTCAAGTTATTTGTTGTAAATACGAGCGTTGCATTTAGTTTTCCTGTTAATCAAACATCGTTTCTCTGTCTAACTAATATCTGTATTTTCAATCCATTATTAATAAATTATAATTAATCGGACAAAATTACACCTTTAATATATTCCGATATTACATTACCGTGATGTAATATTTATCATGCTTATTTTGTACGTAAAACGAATCGTTGGAATATTCCCGAAGCTAACGAAGCATTTCCCAAAAGTTAAACCGAAGAAATTAACGCGAATAGTTAAGTGAAATTTTTCCATTAACTTGCTGACCAACCGGCAAATAAAAAATCATAAAAATTGTTTCAATGTGTTGAGGTCACGCATAACTTCTTTTTTCATTGACGATTACCAAACAGGTAAAATTTCGAAATTGTACGAAGGCCACGTGACCAGATCGTATTGGAATTTGAAGTGCATGGAAAAAGACAACTCGAAGTACAAACCTTGAGCTGTACTACTCGAAGTACAAACGTGAACTAATGGATGCAGAAAAGCAATTAACGCCAAACATCCGAACAGCATCTTGGAGCCCGTCATTGTTCTGAAATAAAAGAAGTGACGAATTAAAAAGACGCAGGACTAATAATAATAAAGGAAACTTAGTTCGTATCATAAATTGAATTTACATCAGAAAAGAAGCACGATCAAGCGAAACAGATCGTAAAAATGACAAATATCATCGATATACGTTTCAGTGTAATTTCACTTTTGAAAATTATTTAGTTTAATACGATCGTATTCATCGCTCTGAAACTTTCATTGTGCTGCAATTTGTGCTGCGTCTTTTTAATTTCTCTATCTTTCTGTGTTTTCGGAAAAATTACTTGAAAGATTAAGAATTGCTTGCCTTATTTTATTTTCGATTAGTTAGGATTTGATTATTCCAGGTAAGGTTTATTATTTATAACAGGTTTTATCACTTGTTTATTATTTAGGAGTTTGTTATTTTAGGATTAGTACCTTTTAGGATTTCTTATCCTTCGAGTTTCTGTTTCAGATATCTAGGTCTATTTCAAGATGTTTTATTACATTAGGATTATTTATTCGATTAAGATAATTTAAGAGTTTCACAATGTACAAAGAAATAATCGCGTGAAATTTAGATTTATGCTTTAAACGTATTAAACACGCGGTAATTTCAATGTCTATAGCCTCGAACGTGTTCTGATTAGTTGTGTCATTGTCTGTGACATTGAAATCACAAAAATTGGGTTTTTTGGGTATTTCCTGTATCATCTGATTTGTACAGTACTATTTTAACGCAAGGACAGGAAAGTTATTATATATTTCCCGTCCATTATTTGAATCGTTGTGAAGTGTAACGAATTATATTCGATTCGAGGAGATGTTAATGAATTACCCATTTCATATGTAATTACATGGAAATAAAAATCATTGCAAAAATAATTGATCTAATGACAACGGAATTTCCAATATTTTTTTGTTTCGTCACGTCTTTTTCATAATATATCTTTTATAGGTACGTGATTTATTAATCGTTCGAATGGAAATAATTATTCGTATAATATTCAAATGATTCTAGCCATAAAATAAATTAAAACGATACCTGTAATGCAATCTGCGTATGACGTCAACCTCGATCTATGCTTATACAAGAAATTTTATCAATCAATAACTAGATATACAATAATCAAATATTATAAAATTTCCTGAAAACCTTTAGGTGTTAATATTAAGGTGTTAATATCTTTAATATTTGCAAGTTATTGTTTAGCGCTAATTAGTTAGAATGTAACAAGTGGTGTACCAGAATTGAGATAATTAAGCCACACGAACAATCTTATTTAGATCTTTTTAATTTTTTAATTCTCTTTTGCTCTAATACTTCGTAAAATTAATCTTCATTAGCTACTACACTTCATAGAATAACAAGAGATAATTTTTCTTATATAACGTTTCATTCATAAAATCTATCATTAAAGTATATCTTCATAAAAATATCATTCCATACTAACGGTATATTTGGTGTCATACGAGATAACAGTTACCAGTGATGACATATGTAACTTTATAAAGATATCTCGTTCTATTATATATTAAAAGAATGTACTCATTGCTGCTATATTTCAGATGAAAAAAAGGAGGCAATGATTTTACAGTAAAATCGTTCGTTTACAACTGATTCATTTACATTTCATGATAATACTGTGCATTCTGAATATGCTATGATTTGGTTTAAAATAATAAATAGTCCATTCTTGCATACTATTGCTCCAGCTTTACTTGTATTTTCGATATTGGTATAAATAGAAAGACAATTAATGTCGTTCGAGTCTATTTTCGGATCATTTATATTACGTTTAATCCATATAGTTATTATATGAGACATAGTATCGTAAAATTTGGAAGAATAAAACGTTCGTACAGGAAGTACATTTTATAAGAACTCCAACAAATCTGCGTATGCACCTAAAATACAAACTGATAGTGATTGTTCATAAGTTTATATACATTATCTAATGTCAATCGAAGGTATCAATTCTTTTTCTCCATAAGAGTACTTTTTCATTTATATGTGTTCAAAAATACATGTGTTCAACCGTGAAGCATATGTCACCTACAACGAAAAAGAGTTTTCCTATACTTAATATTTCCTTTATATACCTATGAAAGTCTATTCTTCGCGTAGTATGAAATTATGAATAAATCTGGAATATTGTTCAATCTGAAAAGAAAAATAACTTATTGATATCATTCATTGATACGAGATTCAGAATGTTTGTTTTGTCTTGCAGAAAAAGAAGGCAGCCCTTTCTTTTAATGTGAAATAGAAAGCGAAAATTTGAAAACAGATTTTTTGGAAATTTACTTGCAAATATCGTTTTCAATATCGTGATTTTCTTCCCAATGGTACTGTACTTTCAAATTTTCCAGTACCCCTCTAAAAACAAAAAGTCGAACCTCGTTATTATCAACGTAGGCATTACAAGGAAGAGAAGTATTAGAAAGCAGCTCCTTTTTATTATGGATTTCTTTATAATCATGTAAATAAGAAATTCCGGAAATTTTTTCCTCAAGAATTTAATTCTTGTGTTTTGATTGATAATTATTACACTACATACTAACTTTTCGCATACTGTTCGCGTCTAACAATTTCCTAATAATAACTACTTCAAAATTACATATGTTCTTGCACGAATTCAAAAGTACGTATGATACAATTACAATTGATTCTAAAATAATAATTATTTAAAGATATTAAGATACTAATTAAACGTTTCACTATATTTCAAAATCTGGAACAACAAATTTTTATTTATAAAAAATGAAACTGTGTTTATATATTCTTTGTCATGATGCTATTTCTTATTACCATGTCGACATTTTTTAAAATTCATTTTGTTATCTCTACGCAATATGAAAATTCATATACTGCTTAATATTTTTTACATATTATCCATCCACCGCATGATATCTCCTGAAAAATCAAAATATTAATGTTATATTATTACAATGCTTCTTAAATTTCAATTTTTGACAAATTTGAAATCCAATATATTTTGCACAATTATTATTTATCAAAAAATTCTAAGTTAGTAACTTTCTTTTCAAATGGCAAATAACATATACTTTGACTTACCTGTAAGTTTTTGTTCCTAATCATCATTTCCTCTTATAGAACATCATTATTGTTCTTATAATTACTACCAGTGTCATAGATATTGTAGTGGCTACAACTGAATTAATAGAAAATGATAAATAACTGTGTATAACAATAACACATAACTGTGTATAACAATGACACATAACTTTTACTTACATATCAGTCGATAAAGGATTACTGTGATATCCTGTTGATGTTTCTTAAGACACTTGATTAGGTGTGATACGGTATCATTCCTTATGGTATACTGTAGATAAGTATTTTAGAAAATAACAAGAATAAATCTAAATTATTCAGAGGTTCCAGTTTCGGCTTAGACATAAATACAGGACCATTTGCAAAGAAGAAAGGGTGCGTTTCTACAGCCTCGTTATAGTAACCATGAATACCAATCTCTGAATTACTGGTTACTAAACATAAATATCCTATAAAATTTAATATATTTCTTTAATTTTTAATACATACATGAGTTAGTAGTTCTAAATTATGAATCATCCTACCTGTGATATTACACTTTTCCTTATAATATCATCACTCATGTGAACAACATTAAGATCATGTAAACCATGTCATCCTATCTTACTGTGAAGATACTTAGTTATGTTATCTAACATTATAAAAATATCATCAAATTCAAGTCCTTTTATTCACATCACATGGCCATGACGATCTGGTTCTTCGTTATATAATGTTCTAAAATTTGTCGTACATATAGGATGTACAAACCGTGATATCAAGGTATCAGTTCTTCCTTCCCAAGGGACAGTTTCATTAAAATGCTGATAGAATTAAAAATTAATTATTAATATTCTAACAATCATATATGTTAAATACATTATAGTCAACGATATATACCTGAGCAAATGTAGGGGTGATTCCTTGATAATTATAAATGTCATCAGCCCACATCATTGTGCCACTTCTTTGTACTCCAGCCTCTAGATTAACAGCCTAAACAAACATACAAAATTTTATAGAAGCTGTACAAAATATAGTATATATGCGCAATATTGAAGCGTTCAAGGGGATATAAAGGTAATGTACATCACATACACGTGTACTCTCATGCAACAAAACACAATTAGATTTAATAGTATAAGCTCTTTTGTTCATCATAATAGATTGGAAATTTAAGTGTCTTACGAGGGTGAGTAAAAAGTTACCCGCTCTGTCGGTGTAGAATTTATTTTAGGCAATTGTCAAAAAAGACATACATCATTTTTTGACATAATCACTCAATTTCTGTATACACTTTGTCCATTTGCTGAAGGACCTTCGTATTTTCTCATTAAAAAATGTTTTGGGCTGAGCTGCGAACCACGAATGCATCGTCGTCTTCACCTTTTCATCAGCTTTTTCGGCATCCATCTCGCACAAACTTTTTAAAACCCAAATCTGTCGTGCACTATTGCATAAGCAGAGCCGTGGCTGATTTGCAAATGATTTGCCACATTATCCAGCGTCACTCGTCTATTCCATAGAGCATAAGTTCATGAGCACGTTCAATGTTGTCATCGTGGATGTGGACGGGCGTCCAGCTGTTTTTTCATAACACTTATGCGATCCTCTTTGAACTTTTGTGCCCATTCGAACACATTTCGTGACAAAACACTTTCTCCATAATGTGCATTAAATCTTTGATAAATATAGGCATCAAACATAACCTCCGACCACAAGAAACGAATCACAGCATTCGGCGTTCTTAATCACTGGCATTTGTACTTCCATTAATGCATTACGTCGTGGTCGTCCTACGAAGAAAATAAGAAAGATATTTAAGACTGGAACTGTTTAATTTTATTATAAAATTGATATCACTTACTATATCTTAATGCTCCCCATCCAGCAACAAGGGGGTTATAGCCGACGAAGTTGCTCTTTCGTAGGGGCTTTTTCGTACAAATGGGATATATGTACCCTGAAAAATAAAAAAATAAATGAAAATGCAGGAAACGAATGACCAAAAGTATGAGAAAGAATTGTACACGCTTTATGACACAATATATGTGTACAGTAAGAAATTTCAGGATATGATACTTCAGTAATACTCAATAGCATATATATATATATATATATATATATATATCGAGTAAGTCCTCAAATATATATATATATATATATTTGTATAATAAATATATATATATATATATATATATATATATATATATATATATTTGAGGACTTACTCGAAAATGGCACCTCCTCCATCAATCTAAGAATGGCAATATTATGATTGTGTATGTTTTCTATTCCATCCATATGTGCACAATGTGCTGCGGTCAAAACATGCCTAGTCGATATCAGGGAACCTCCGCACTTCCATAGTGGTTTGTCTGGGTTTCGGGGATTACGAAAACCTAATGCAGCGATCCATGGCCAAGCGCCTAAAATGCAATAGTCATAGTTGTGAATATACATAATTTTTTCTCACGTAACGAGTAACAACAATTATTACCTATTCGATATTCGATCATACAGCAGACGATAAGTACATACGTACAAATACTCTGAAATAGAGATTTGATAAAGACAGAAATTAAATTTTTATTCCAGTGGAATACAAATTATTAAATAATTCTATATAATTTCTATTTGAACTATACTGAACTATAAAGTTCAAACGTGTAATTTCTGCCCTAACAGTTTTTGATCTCTATCCATATTATTACTCCTATATCAATTTTTTATTTCAAGCAAAAAGATACTCTTCCTAACATGAAGTAAAAGAAAGAAATAATTCAAGTTAATAAGTAAAGTTACTACCGATAAAATCATAGCATTATTATTTGGTCTAATTGAAATGTACATTGATGTGCTGTTTAATGCCTTTAAAGTTCATTCTTTGCAGTAAATGGCTTATTATTAATCGGAAAGAAAGACATAAAACGTACCAAGTTCAGCTGGTTTACCATCGACCACCCTGGTATGAGAGACGTTGCTAAAACCACAGTATGGTGGTCGCAAAGCCTTATACTTATACACAGTTTTTATTAAAATTTCTCTCTTCTCTTTGTTTGGATCGTTCGGACAGCAAACGATCGTAACATTGCCCTGGTATCTGCACACTGATCGTCTATAAAAATCGGTGGCTGTACGGTACTGTATCTGCCATATTTCTTGCAGAGGTTTACATTTTCTGTAGTCAAGGCACCTGCCTTCTTGATTGTTCGGTGTGGTACATTCTGGATCAAACAATTTTAAAACATTTATACAGTTCAAAGATGCGTAAGAAAGCGACACCGATTACTCAACTTTCGAAGTAAAAAGCCGATCAAGTCCACCGGATTGCCCTACAGACACGTATTAATCCGTAAGAGTTAGTCATCATGTTGATAATAATTATCTAAAGAAACTCACGTGAAAGTATAAAATTTTAATTGATTAGATATTGTGTTAGCCATACTTAAGAAAGAAAATGAAAATGAATGAAATGAAAGAAAAGGACTACCTTCAACCTCATTTTTTAAATAAACACTTTGTCAGTTTTGCGGTAAATAAATTCTTAGGAATTCAGGACAGTTTTTAGTGAATCATTTTGTTTCGACCGTTCGCGGAGAGACGCGATCGCGAGATAGCACGTCAACGAGAGTTGTAAGTTCCCGTTACGATTAAATAATCGACGCCACGAACTGATCGATCCCTTTATTTCGATTATGATAATAAGGGTAGTTCAATGAAATTCCACAGAATTAACACAAATAAATTAATGTTTATTTCAACAACTTATTAACTAGAAAGATATAAATGGAACAAAAAAAATGTAACTGCGTTTTGGTTGATAAGTAATGCGCGACATAACAGATGTGTAGACGGTTCGACTTCTCGAAAAGTTCTGAACGCCTTTCGATTTTTTTCGTTTTTTCTGGAAGTCGCCCTGCTTAATGAACCATGCGCTTGCCACTACAATGTTTGTTTGCCGGGCAGACGCGACGATCCGTCTGCGACATTATAGTGCCGCGATCGATAGTTAAGAATATGACCTATGGTAAGCCGCATGGCGTAACATTCTCCCCCCGTTGAGAGGGTACCGATCAAACTAGCGAGGTGTGGTTGAAGTTCCCATCTTATTTCGTCTCGGTGGCTAGTTGTTCGGGTTTCTCGAGATCGGGTTGAATTGGCAGTGGGACAAGCCTTTTGACGCCCCGATCCAAAATGCTCTTTGCCGTCTGAACTGTAGCTGTCCGGATGACACCATCGGCGCCTGGATGAACCTTGATAACTCGGCCCAGAGGCCAATGCATGGAGGGAACGTTGTCCTCTCTGAGGATGACGATTGTGCCCTTTTGGATGCTGTGTCCACCCTTGCTCCATTTATTGCGGTTGGTTAGCTCGTTCAAATACTCCTTATGCCAGCGGTTCCAAAAATGTTGTTTAAGCTGTTGGATATGCTGCCATTTGGAGAGTCGGTTCGATGGAATGTCTCTGAAATCTCGATCACGTAAGCACATTAATGAATCGCCAATGAGGAAATGTCCGGGAGTGAGGGCTAGGAGATCATTTGGATCGGTGGAGATAGGAGTTAGCGGGCGGGAATTGAGGACTGCTTCTATTTCTATGATAAGAGTATTACGGTGTTAAGCTCATATGTTTCTGTTTCTCCACTCGCGCTGCGCCATAATATCCTTTGATATTTCCGATCCCCTGGTCGTACGAGGAATTGCCGATACATTTTCTCGATGTCGCCAGTGAGTACGTACTGATGAGCGCGGAATCTAATTAATATACAAAATAAATTGTGAATTGATTCGAGAATATAGGATTTCCCCATTTTCATGATTATCGTGATTATTGTATAAATATATTTTTTAACATACTAATAATTAGGTACTTATAAATTAGTATTATCAATTATTTTGCATTTATAATTCCGCCTCTAGTATAAGTGTTAATTGAAAACTAACTTTATGTTTCAAAAAGTACTAGCAAAGTCGTTGAGTAACAAGCCACTGATGCTAACACAAATAGCATTGTCGTAATTAAATATTTCTAAATATTCATTTTTCATTTTGAACCTGTAGAAACAATTTATTATATATACTATTCGCTAAGTAATTGCATATTTAATTAAGTCGAAATATAAAACTTAGTTATTTTGATAATTTAGAAAATAAAAAACTGACAAACATTTCAATTTAATTTATGGTTGGAACAAAAGACAGTTATTTTTCATTAATTGAAATATTGCAATGCAGAGTACTTTCCAAAATACGCCGAGAGTATTCCTGATGGTGAAACGAGCGTTGCTTTATCGAACGCAGCTAAAGAAAACAACATGTATGTAGTTGGTGGTACGATGCCTGAAATAGAGGGCGATAAATTGTACAATACCTGTACTATTTGGGGTCCCGATGGAACTTTGATAGCAAAACACCGAAAGGTAAGTAATATATTCCTTTATGGCTTTGAATTTGAAAATATTGGGGTGAAGAAAGTGACTCTATCTGGGAATAATTTAGGAATATACATATGTACATACGTATACTATAACCAATTCTATAATTTACGGTTTATAAAATACGTTATGATACGGGAAACGCCCATTTTTGTTGTAATGTGTTTGTTGCTGTATAAATTTTTCACATACGAAAATACTTATTTTTTCTCCTTCTTAAACATTATTAAATGATAAGAATTTTTAATAAAAGAAAGTGATAAAAACGCTGTCAGTTATTAAATAAAAAATAATTAAAGTTTAGGAGTTGGTAACTTTGATATTAAATTACAAAAGTTGCAGCAATAGAATTAGCGACTACATTTTTATGTTATTAGGTACATCTATTCGACATCGACATTCCTAATAAGATTACTTTTCGAGAGAGTGATTCACTCAGTCCTGGTAACTCCCTAACGACGTTCGATGTGAAGGGCTGCAAAATAGGTATTGGCATTTGCTATGATATTAGATTCGAGGAAATGGCACGCATTTATCGGAACTGTCACGTCGATTCGGGGTAATTTCACGTTCCGCAAGCAAGGTGAGAGATTCGTACTTCAATTTTGATTGTTATTAGAAAATTTATTAAACACTGACAGAGTAACGATACAGAATGGTCAAACAGCACAGAAAAGAATGTCCAGTACTGACTTGAGAGGTACCTTTTTATATCAAGGACTTGGTTCCTGTGGAGGGGTTATCGCTGGATGCCGGTCACATAGGGTTTCTATTACTGTTTAGTCGCTATTTTGCTGGCCAAGGTATGTGAGATATAATCATCCTTTCGCTGCGTTCTCACGACCACCGTGACAGAACAAAGGTACAGTAACTTAATCGATCAATACTTAACTAGCAAAAAATTAAATATCTTTCTTAAATATATTCTATATAAAATTAATATAATCTGTAACTCTGTATAAAAAGAAGCTTAATTTAAAAAACCAGTATATTTGCTGAAAATGAAACAAATAAAAGAATTAAAAGCACAATAAGAGGACTGTCCTCGCATATTCAGAAATGATGGAATGTGAACCGTGCAACTACGAAGTTAATTGGTATTCGGTGGCTTCATATTTCCTGCTTCTCTGGGTTAGGTTGCCAAATGCTGATATATCCAGCGGCATTCAATATGACCACTGGACCACTGCACTGGTCATTACTTCAGCGTTTCAGAGCGAATGCTAATCAATCATACGTTGCCTGCATATCACCGGCTCGTGTTCCTTAAGCAAGTTACGTCGCATGGGGACATACACAGTTGACCAATCCCTGGAGAAAGATTCTTTACGATTTGGAAACTCAAGAGAATATGGCAGTCGCCGATATCAAAAAAAAAAAAAAAAAAATTTCAACAAATAAATAATAAAAAAAAAAAGTCACCGATATCGGTAATTTACAGCTTAAAATTAAAAGCGAGAGATCCATGATGCAATTAATTTTTAGTCTCGTTAATTTATCGATTTAGCCATCTTCCTCTGTATTTGTTGAATTTATTAGTAAGCATTACTTATTACTTCGTATGTTTCTTTTTTCTATCAGATCTAAAAGTTGTTGAGGAAGTAAGGGCTCAGATACCTACATTTTCTCAGAGACGTACAGATTTGTACGACACTGTCTGTAAGAAGGAGTAACTCTGCACTAAAACAGAAAATGTTTTTTTATAATATTTCTACTACGATATCCTTTTTTTGTGAATTATTACTAATTTCTTATCATTTGTACTAAATGAATGACTCAATTAAGAAAACCAAAACGTTATAAATAATAATCTGTATATCTTGTGTATCAACATGTAATTGGATATTATAATAATATAGGAATGCTATAATAATATAGGATAATAATATAGGAGAATAATAATATAGAAAAGAATACATGCTTTTAAACACCTTTAATATCGATCACATAAATTGTTATAATTCACAATGATTACGCATACATAAAAGACCCCTTGATAGTAAAATTTACGATCAAAAGGCAATTACGTATCGTTTAACAACATTTAACTTATAACACCTTTTAAACATTTAGACAGATTAACACATAACACTTCTTATATATAAACATCAATTCGAAGTTATCAGCTTGGAGAAATTGGTCGATTAATACCTGTAGATTGTCTGTCTCGATGAAAGACTTAAAGAGAGCGAAAACATGATAATGCCGCTAATATAATATTCCTTCTTTCTTGTATCTGTCTGCCTCTCAGGTCGTTTTACTAATTACAATAAGTAATTTCGACTTCTTTGCGCTCTCTTTTAACGCATTCGAGACCGAAAGAAATTCATATCAGTCAGTAGGCAAGGGTATAATATACATATTTTATATATAACTTATGTAGTAATGTATATATCATGTTAATTTCATATTTTTTTCAATATAGAATTATTATATATATATATATAACTGTACATAATACATTATACAATAACATAGTATATAATTTTATACTTTAAAAATATGAGGCATACTATTTAAGATTGTCATCGATTTAATATCAAAGTATGAAAAGGATACCCTGGAGAAAGTAAAACACAGAATCATTCTAACTAAACATTCAGATCGTACCGACACCTAGGTATCGTCTTACAATTAAATCTCGGTCTCGAATGGATTAAAATGAAATACATACTTGCAGCTTCAACATCTTCAATATCGAGGAGATTCAAACTTTACAAATAAATGTAAATTGCGATGTAAAACAAAGCGATGTAAAAAGGGAAAAAGGAGGAAAGAAGGAACAGGGAAGCAAAGAGAAGAAACGAATTTTTCATTTTCTCTTGCCAGGAATATAAGATGCTAAGTAATCTTCCTAAGTAATCTCCTCCAGCTTTTTCTAGTTTGATCAATAATTATTAGTACATGTTAGGAAAACAAATAGAATTTTTGTTCTCAAGCGAGGTATAATTTAAATTTTGTATGTACACAAAAATGTTAAATATCTGTAATAAACATGGTATAATCAATTTTTTTACATAAAATTATATTGTATAGGCTATTGTTATTTAAACGTTTTAAATTGGATGAAGAAAAAAAATGACGCAAATAAAACGTAGGACATTTTAATTAAAGAGACTAATATAGAGATTTATCTACTTAACTGTGATTAAATCATCTCCACTTAACGCTCTACCTCTTCTATTAATTATGCTTCGTTAAACTATGATTACAGAGGATGGGTTTTTTGATAAAATGACATTCTGACAAATATATATAGATCGATATATATAGATATAGATAGACAAATATATAGATTCTTACAACAGTAGTTATGAATGAACAGTAGTTATTGTATCAATTCCGTTCTTCAGAAGCTTCATTTGTGAAAAGACAATTCGCCAGAATATGGATTCACTGTAGTTATAGCTATAGGACTTCAATCTAGTTGACAGACTTGCTTTACGTAGAGAATATCTGTCTCTTGCTCTACCTTATCGCGATTCTCTCCTCATCTTATACGCTTTGTCGAGCAAAGTAATATTGGCATATATCTCGGCTCTGGTTACAATCATTAGTTTCCGCCTAAACGGTTAGAATCACATAGCTCGCGCTCTACTCTCGTTTATTCAACATTCAGGCCATATGGTCGCATGCGACGAGTTTTATGTTAATTCCGACCGATTACAATACCTTTCTTTCGTTTACAAGGAACGACGAGACTGGCAGTTGCGTGATTTCCAATGCAAAAGCCGCGATATCTGCACGATAACCTAACCTCAACCGATTTTGTTGTACTATTCTTATGTGGACTTTGTTTGTACCACTTTCGTAACAAAAATAGAATACGTAGAACACAGCATTCCGTTATGCGATATTGTCGATTCCTAACATCCGAAAAATCAGAGATAATTTTTTCCCTACAGTTGTACATTTGTGTGAAAAATTACGAACGTAAAGTTGTTTGGTGCATGCACAGTCCTCCCCTCCCCTGCATTTGCGTGGACATGCTAGAAAGATTCACTTTTCCACGGTGAAACTGTATGTATTATAATTTCATTTTTACAAAGGTCGAACATCCTACTATGCATAAATTTAATATTAATATAAGCAGGTTTCGTGTTAAGTATTACATCTGACGTATAAGCACACGTGTGTACGAGCCTTGGTTTTAAATGTCTTATAGTAGACACCGAAAAGATTATTCAGTTGGATATCTGACTCAACATCAATATTTTACTAGGAGATAACATGTTAAGAACACGTTGGTGGATGGCATGGGAGATGATGAATGAAGACATACTTCTGTGAGATACATAAAATAGTAGACAGAACGTATTTTGGCGCTTGGGGACAGCAACAGCTTTTTTTTTTTTTTTTTTTATTTATTTGTTGGAATTACAATCAATTCTCGCGTTGAGAATTTTCAGTAATTTTTCTGGCGTGGCGCAGTGAAATGGCTGTTTATTTACAATAAGTTAATACTTATTATAGATAGGTATAATTTATAAGTATTATAAGTAAGTGCATATGCTTAATTTGGATAATTAAATGAATCTAACGTTTAGGTCTAGCGGGTAGTGCCTCTTCAGCCTGCGAATCTGGTCCGTCGTATCGAGTAGTCCAGTGATTAGGGGGTTTCGGTGTTTCTTGACTCTTTTGCTATATCTGTCGCTATATTTTGCTATTTCCTCTTTGACTGTAGGTATCTTGAGGTCGCGATGGATGGTTTCGTTGGTAACATACCAAGGTGCGTCTATTAAGGCTTTTAGCGTTTTCGATTGGAATCGTTGTAGTATTTCGATGTTGGGGTTACTTGGACAGCAACAGCTGGTGATACTGTCATACACCTCCATTTATAAACTTTCGAAAATCGATGTGACCTTCAAACTTTAGTGTATTCTGTTTCACAGCACAAAATGTTTCCGAAACGTACGTTTATTGTTACAATAAACTTGACTAGTGGCTCTGAAATACTATCCTTGAAAAAACAATGGGGAAATTGGAGCAAAAAAAAGAAGGAAATAAACAAAGACCTTGTTGGTTCGTAAAAATAAAATATGCTACTGGAAAAACTTTTTCCAACGGATTGAGATGCGACAAGCTTTAAAAGCTATGACGCGAATCGAGCGTTTGTCTATGTTTCGATCGTTCGCGGAGAGACGCGATCGCGAGATAGCACGTCAACGAGAGTTGTAAGTTCCCATTACGATTAAATAATCGACGCCACGAACTGATCGCTTCCCTTATTTCGATTAGGATAATAAGGGTAGTTCAATGAATTCCACAGAATTAACACAAATAAATTAACGTTTATTTTAAGAAATTATCAACTGGGAAGACATAAAGAGAACAACAAAAAGAAATGTAACTACGTAATGCGCGATATAAAATATGTGTTGACGGTTCGGCTTCTCGAAACGTTCTGCACGCCTTTCGATTTTTTCCGTTTTTTCTGGAAGGCGACCCCCACTACGTTCGGATCACGCCACATTCTTTTACGCCAGGTAAAATAACGGCCACGAATCGACGTTTCTGGAGGTCGCCCTGCTTAATGAACCATGGGCTTGCCACTACAATGTTTGTTTGTCGGCAGCCACGACAATCCGTCTGCGACAATATAGTGCCGCGACCGACAGTTAAGAATATGATCTATGGCAAGCCGCATGGCGTAACAGTCTACAAGAGCGCATTTTCGGTGGATATATATGTCGGAATGACATTGGGGATAGGGTTGTCGGTGTTTGAGGAGTCTTGATTGAAGGTAGCCATCGTTGCGGTGTAACGAAGATACGATTTATTGACACAGGTATGAATAACACAGGTTTGACAATCTACCACGGCGGTGAGACGTCCGCGACACCAGTGACATTAGTCTCCGGTTCAATAACGAATCCGCGGCCAACGGGATGACAGATGGGCGTTCTCGCTGAATCTAAGTCTGACTCGTAAAAATAATTGCTGAGCGTAAAGGCGTTACTCTTTGGTCGACGGGAGCGCGTAAAAGAATGCCCGTCCCGTCTCGATGATGCCACAGAGGAAAACTATAATGGGGTGTGTTTAAGGACACGAGATCATCGGATTCGTCGAGGAAAGCCTTCGTTTAGGAAGTAAGGGAAATTGACGTTGCTGCTAATTGGTCAATCTCCATATCGATGGTTAGAAAAAGATGCTAGCCGCCCTCGAGGGAAAGTTGCTAGTGGGAGACGCCGCTCGTTGAAAAATATGTCTCCCCTATCTTCCCGTAGTTGGGACAAAGACTGTTTGTCTGTTTGAAGGACTTTAGTTAACTAAACCTTAAGATTTATAACGGGCCCTCGGGCTAGCCGAACATGTACTGCGGAGACGCATCGACATCTGGCAATCATCTTACTCGAAGAATAGGGTCTGCGTGTGGCGAGCCACGGGACAGAAACCGTTGGAATGTTTACTGTCTCGTGTCGCCACGAATATTTCTTTTAAGGAGAGCTATAGAATTACTCCATACCTTTGTTAGGCAAAGCGTTCATCCCTTGACCGCGGCTACGTTGGGCGACAGACTGTCACCTCGAGCCAAAGCTCACCGTCACTAATCTCGAACAATTACAATCGGATTGAATAACTACAATAGTTTAGTTACAGTTATAGTAGACTTTAGATTGCAATGTTGCGGGGCTATCCAAAGGTTCCGGTGTCCTTTCATCTCCGACATATAGATATACATGTATATGTGACGAAATATACTAAAGCAATATTGACCCTTTGTCGCTGAAAGTATCAAACTACAAAACTTCCTTTCAAATTTTCAGAATAAGGAAATCAGGATCATGATAAATAATTGGAACATAATTAAAAATAATATATCTTCTCTATAAGATAATGAATACATTGGTTCATTTAATTTTTATGGATATTCAAACGCTTCTGTGAAATAAAACGTCAAGATTATAGAGTATAAAATTCATAGCTATGAAATAACTAAAACTCTGATGTATTATTAAAAATATACGTTAGGTTGTATGTAGTGATACATACAAAGATTACATGTACAAACCCATAATTAACACAATGCTACCGCAACCATTCTGCAATCTACCTTGCCCAAAACACTCTTCCAGTCACCTCCAAACTCTTCAATTCTCTCCACCTAACCACCCACAAACCATTCACAAACATGCAATTCTCGACAAAAGAAGAACTTATCGTCAGTTGTCCTTAACATCTCGTTCATTCATTTGGTCCCTATCCCCCTATTTCCTCCCACTGCGATGATCGCACTACATTTTTCCACGTCTCTATTCTATTCTCTGGATGATCTGAATTCTCGAGCAGTCGAGTAACGATTGATCTGTACAATTGATCGATTTCTTTTTACTACAAACATGCAAGAAATTCCGTGTTGGAGAGCGATGTTGCGAGTTCGAGTGCCTGGACCATCTGAAGAACGTTACCGGAACTGGTATAGTTTATGTCGTTGATGATAAGAATTCCTCCACGAGTCAGCAACAAGAGCTACTCTGGGTGATGAGCTTAATGGTGCTGTTGCGGCTATTTTAATTTTTCAACAAGGATCCAGATGGCGCCGTTGACGAAATTCTTTCATTATAAACGTCGATAAACGAAACAAAAAAGGAGAGTGATGAAGCATGTTTGGCTTACATGTACCGCATGCTCGAAATAGCCAGCCATGTGGACATAGAGGAGGAAGCAAAGGTGGAATACATAGTGGATGGAATAATAGACGACGAGAACAATAAGGCTATATTGTACGGTGCTACGTCAATCAAAGAGTTGAGGAAGAGGTTAGTGATGTACGAAGAGCAGAAGAGTCGCAGAGTAAAGTCGATTGTGAAGTCGGCTAAAACCCAGAAGAAAGGGAAGCCCAGTCAATCTGTAGATGCAATGAAGAAAAGAAGATGCTTCATTTACGGTAGTGAGGATCATCTAAGTGTTAAGTGTCCGGAGAGGGGAGAAGGTGTTAGGTGTTTCAAGTGCAGCGGATTTGGACATATTGCAGCGAGGTGTACGGCACAACCGAAAGAGACTTGCGTAGTGTCAAGATCCGAAAAGGGGAAGTATATGAAGGAAGTGGCGATAGATGATTGTAGGTTTGTGGCATTAGTGGATACGGGTAGTGATCTCACGTTCATTCGATCAGACGAGTATGCGAGGTTAGAGTCACCACCGCTAGGTAAATGCAAGCTTAAGTTCGACGGTCTTAGTTCCGCTGGCAATGAGACCTGGGGTGAATTCAACAAGGTAATGATGGTTGATGGTTATAAACTGCCAATCACTTTACACGTTGTTTCAAACAAAATATTGACGAAGCACGGCCTGTTGTTAGGCACTGATTTTCTGGATCAGGTAGAGTTACGGGTTAAACGAGGCGAAGTGACTTTCTTGCGGCTTGACGAACAGACTAACAAAGACGTGTCGGATGTGTTTAGAATTAACGTGGTAGAACAGACTGACGAAACAGACCTAACACACGTACAGGAACCGCATCATCGTGAAGCGATTCGCGATATCATTAGGGCGTATAGGCCGGAGAAAAAGCGGGACGTTGGGATAACGGCAAAAATTGTTTTAAAGAGTGACAAACCTGTGGTTCGAAGGCCGCGAAGACTGGCGCCTTCGGAGAAAAAAGAGGTGGACGAGTTGATGGAATTATGGACAAATGAAGGCATAATAAAGCCGTCCGCTCATAAAACCAAGGCCGTTGCAAACTTTCCCAAGCCAACATCGGTTAGAAAAGTCCAGAGTTTCTTGGGACTTACGGGATATTTTCGAAAATTCATTAGAGGTTACGCGAAGATTGCCAAACCCTTAACCGATCTGTTGAAAAAGGAGATAGACTTCAGGTTCGGGGATCGGGAATCAGAAGCCTTCGAAACCTTGAAAGCAGCGTTTACCAGCGGGCCTGTGTTAACACTTTATAGAATAGGCGCAGAGACCGAGTTGCATACGGACGCGTCCGCAGAGGGTTACGGAGCAATATTAATGCAACTAGATCTAAACGACGGTAAATTCCATCCGGTCTACTTTGCCAGCGGAAAAACAACTCCCGCGGAAGCGAAGTATACCAGCTACGAACTAGAGGTGCTAGCAATAGTAAAAGCGTTGAAAAGGTTCAGGGTATATCTGTTAGGCGTGCCGTTTACTATTGTTACGGATTGTCAAGCATTCGCCAGAACGATGAGAAAGAAAGACTTGTGTGTGCGTGTGGCTAGATGGGCCTTGTTACTAGGCGAGTTTATGTATCAGGTGTGTCATCGGCCGGGGAACAGTATGCAGCATGTAGATGCTCCGAGTAGGAATCCCCTGCCGAGCACTATGTATGTAACGGAGAGTGAAGACGGGCTGATTGCACGGTTGAGAAGGGCACAGAACAAGGACATTGAAGTCCGTAGGATTTTGGACGCCGCAACGTGCAGTCAGGCCGATGGGTATGTAATTAGAAACAATATTTTGTATAAGGAGTGTAAGGACGATGTGCTAATAGTAGTACCGAAGGCGATGCGGGCTCAAGTAGTCAGGCAAGCGCACGAGCGTGGGCATTTCGGGGTTACCAAAACAGAAGCTATGGTCAAGAAGGACTTCTGGTTCAAGGGGTTACGCGAAAAGGTCGAACACGTGGTATCCAACTGCCTTGACTGTATCCTAACCGAACGAAACATAGGTAAGCTAGAAGGGAACCTGCGAAATTACAAGAAAAGAAGAAAGCGTGCGAAGCAGTACCGAAGGAAGGACCCACGCACACCTCGATTTCATGAAACCTTGGGTCATAAACGCCGAAAATGACGCATCTGATGACAGCGAGATAGAAGGCAACATCTGAGGGCAGATGTTATTGCAGGATGGCCGATTGTAGTATCGTGGACGAAAAGCCTAAGAGATATCGGGCGAACCATGAACAATGTCGCGAGAGCCGAGGCGCCGTCGGGTCCATCAATGTATCATCGGTCTTTTCAAGTGCATAGTTTCGTAGAAAAGACCTACGTGACCCTGGCTACGAGCGTCTGTAGAACACGTGTGCCTAGCAAAAGACAATAGAATGCGACAACGAGCAGAGAGTTAGTCGAGAAGCAGAGTTTGCGGGTGGCGTTGCCGAGAGAGTGTTGATTGCATTTGGTGAAAGTCGAGTCGTTATCTAATTATTTAGTTGTGCTGTTTTCTGTACGTTTGGTGTGAATAGTTCAGGTTGGACAACAATCGTCTTTTTCTGTCCGATTAACATCTGTATCATCCATTCCTTGTAAATATATTATATCACGATATTACATTAATATATTCCGATATTACAGGCGGGGGCTCGTCCGGGATTGAATAAGACAGTCTTAAGACAATCATAAGAGTCAGTCTTAGAAAGTCACGCCTAGAGTTCGGAAGTAGATTGTAAAGTGTATTGATGTTAGAAAAAAAATAAAGTTTTCTTTTTTTATTTTTCACCTCAAATTCCTTTTTTATTTTGTTATTTTACGTGACACGCCCGTCGATACATTGTATATGATCCGGCGGGCAGATAAGACGGTCTGCCTGCGACACTGTAGGACCGCGAGCGACGGTTAGAAAATACAGCCTGTGGTAAGCATCGTGGCGTAACACCTACTTTCATGTCGATTATTGATAAAGATTATTCGCCAGTGATATCATTTATATGTGTTCCTCCCTTGTCTACGGGAATGTTAAACGTCTCTCCTATCATACTACAAAAAAAATTTTTTTTTTTTACGTGGAGGAAATCTTCATAGACACCTTACCACCCTGTGGGGACGGGCAGAAGGTAGTGCCGGCTAAAACCTCCACGAACGGGACAGTGTACCAGTGCGAGTTTTTATCGTCGGGCCACTGTGTGCTTAACACCAAGCACGTTTAAAAACCAAGTACTCCCAGAAAGTACATCCACAGCACACGCAAGGGAGGAGCTTGGCCGCTTGCCTGTTTGTATTATTCTAAGAGAAATTTTGGTTTTTCCGTCCCTTTTTAGATTGGAGTCCTTATGCCGAGGATTCGAGCTCGCCACGGGTCGTCTTCAGTTCTGGGCTTTAACGACCGTAGCTGGCTGTCTCGCCGAGGTTCTAGCTGATTGGAAAGTATTTGATTCTTAATGTGGCAATGTATATCATAGGAAGTATTCTAAGTAGCCTCATGAAGGAGATGTACTTTTTTCATAGCCCTCTCAAAATACAAGGGGTAAAGGCAAATAATTCCCTTAATTAAATCATTATTATTTAATCTATTATGAAGCTCTTAATAATATATTTTTGCTGCTATTATATTTCTTGTAGTAAGAGATGGCCGTTCTAAAAGAATTCCTGCCTCTTGTAATGCACTTATTTTCAAGATGCCTAGCCTTGCGTTTTCCATCACACTGGTAAAGATTTTATAACGTATGGGATTAGCATAAGTTATAAATAGGTCTAATTCATAATTTGTAACAGAAGATTTTAACTTCAAGATTTAGATTTAGATTATTAGAATTACGGTAAAGAATTATGATGTGGATCTTTCCCGTCGATTGAAAAGTGCAGCTATTGAAATAGGCTTAGAAATCTGCTATAATTTTTCTTTTTACTTAAAAAAAATTTGTTTGTATTCGTTAATTATATACAAAATCATACCTCAAAATTCAACAAATTCGTTTCTTTCTTTCCCTTCTAAAAAAAATCACAAAAAGTGGCTGTTTTAGAACATTCTAATTCCGAACACTCCCTTAATCGCTTTATTTACTTATCAATTCGTGTCCCGGTGCTTTTTGGGGGTTAAAATGGTAATAGATCATTTCTTTCACCTGTGAGTTTATAAATGGTTTTACAGGAAAAGATATCTAGAAAGGTGATTTACAAAAATTTCATGTATTATCACAAATATGATTTATAGATATACAAATATTTCTGCTTCGTTGGTAGAAGAAAGTGTTTTTTATTATTATTTAATTTGTACTTTACAATTTGTCCAGCTAGACATTTGGTAAATTTTTCTAGCTTAATGGCTAAATAACATTTGGATGGCTACGACCAGCGGGATACCATCATCGAGTTTGACTATTTTATTTCTTTAGTGAGGTCAATGGGATGTTTTCTTTTTGTCTTCTGTCTCTGAGAGTTTTGCTCGCTTCTGCAGTCAGTTGGTTTGGATGTGTTGTCGTTTTTCCTTGTATTTTTCTGCGTACCTGCCGATTTCAATAGAAGAAAGTGACTTAAATACTTCGGCTAATTCACAATTAAGTTAGCTTTATCAGTGTGGGGTATCGTGTCCTCCTTGCGACAAATGGATCGCAGAAATAATTTAAGATGAACCAGTGAATTTCTTGAATATCTACCAAAGAGAATAGTTACTGTCTGCTGTAAGGGACAAGTTTCTTAGATACTTTCGGAAACAGTTGTTTTTGAATTTCTGAAGGATTGTTGCCACTTTTCTCGTTGCTTCATTTAACCTACGTTTCCTCTTGCTTCTCGATTGCCTTGTGATATTCTTCTGAGCTTATGTCTTTCTGTAATTTTTCTTTTTATGGAATCTGGGTAGTCCTGTTTGGTTGCGGACTCTTCATCAGGTGTAGTAGAACGGATCGTATTTATTATGTTGCTATTCAAATATTCCATACCTGCGTCAAAATCTTCGTTTGTTCTTAGCGAAACTGAAGCCGATCTTGAGATGTTTAAAGCTTCCCGACAGCACTGATACTTTGTGTGGTCGTTCTGAGTAGTTCTATTTAGTTTTCAATAATTGTTGAACTAGTTGTTGCTACAAGTGCGTGATCTGAAGAGAGCTCCAGAAAAGAGCCGACTCGGGTATATCTTGCAGAGATGTTTTAATATTTATATGATTTAATATTGAATATAATGTTAAAGAGATCAATCAACACAGTATTATATCGTAGATTATTTGGATTACTACACATGTTATATTTCTTATTATTTCAATCTCTTGGCATTTCATTTTTCTCTTTACTTCTCATATTTCTCTGTAATTTACTTTACTTCTCTAACTTATAGTTTCTCATTTTATCGAAGAACTTTCAGATATGTGAATATGCACACATTTTATCGCTCAGGTAGTTTGCGCAGCTTATTGCTAAATGTACATGAAACAAATATAGACATCCCATAAAATGATTCGCTTAACTATTACCCTATACGCGCAAATATTATTATAAATAATATTTATTTTTATATGCATATATTTAAAAGGTAAACTTTTCGGTTTTCTACATATAAGATGTAGTAATATAATGATCCAAAACTTATTGTAGTTTATAATTATGCCGATAAAGAGAACTGATGTTTATAATGATTCCTTGTGATGTTTAGAATGATATTTATAACGATGCTTGTTGATAAATTATAATTATTTCGTACATTATAACAAAAATACATGATACATTAAAGTTATTCGTTTTAAAGTATAATTAATAAAAAAGCGATGATTGTGTTACGTAAAAATAGTGGGAAAATAATAATAAAGGAAATGTTGGGCTCTTGAACCAGAGGTCCAGATACCTTTATTCTGCAATAAGATTGCAGGTGTGCGATTAGACCGTTATCGAAAGACTGAAGTCTCGATCAGTCCTTCAAACAGGCAAACAGTCTTTGTCCCAACTACGGGAAGATAGAGGAGGCCTACTTTTTCAACGAACGACGTCTCCCACTAGCAACTTTCCCTCGAGGACGGCTAGCATCTTTTTCTAACCACTGATATGGAGATTGACCAATTAGCAGCAACGTCAATTTCCCTTACTTTCTGAACGAAGACTATCCGCGACGAATCCGATGATCTTGTGTCCTTAGACATACATATTGAATCTAGAATCATTGTCATTAGTTTCTCTACCACGATTACTTGTTCGATTCTATAATAATCGCATTTGCACTAGTCAATGTCTTCCCTATTGCATAACGACAACGTGTAATCCAAATAAAGATTCGACATATATATGTCAGGTTTACATTAGAATTAGGGTTAGGGGCGTGAAACGAATCTTCGTTTGGGTTACACGTTGTCGTTATGCAATAGAGAAGACATTGACTAGTGCAAATACGATTATTGCATGACTTGATAAGTATCCGTGGCACTTAGATACTCGAGAAACTAATGACAATGATCCTAGGTTCAATAACGAATCCGCGGTCAACGGGATAACAGGCTGCGCCTTCTTCCAAATTCCAAGTCGTACTCGATTTGCTTGGCTACGGTGGAAGTATTACTAAACTAACTCTTTGTTAAAACGCAGAATATTCACCGAGCGTAAAGACGCTATATAACTCGCTAATGAGACTTCACGAGAGAATGACTTTCCGTCGCGATGATGCCACAGAGGAAAACGATGATGGGGTGTGTTTGCTGACACAAGATCATTGGATTCGTCGAGGATAGCCTTCGTTCAGAAAGTAACGGAAATTGACGTTGCGGCTAATTGGTCAATCTCCATATCGGTGGTTAGAAAAGGAAGTTAGCCGCCCTCGAGGGAAAGTTGCTAGTGGGAGACGTCGTTCGTTGAAAGAAATAGATCTCCCCTATCTTACCGTAGTTGGGACAAAAATTGTTTGTCTGTCTGAAGGACTTTAGTCTACTCAATCTTAAGATTTATAACGGGCCCTCAGGCTAGCTGAACGTGTGCTGCGGAGACGCATCGACATCTGGCAATCATCTTACTCCAAGAATAGGGTCTGCGTAAGGCGAGCCACGGGACGGAAACCGTTCGAATGTTTACTGTCGCGTGCCGCCACAAGTATTTCTTTTACGGAGAGCTATAGAATTACTCCATATTTTATTTGACAAAGCGTTCATCCCATGACCGCTGCTACGTTCGGCGAATGACTGTCGCTTCGAGCCCAAGCTCATTATCACAAATCTCGAACAAATACAATCGGATCGAATGACGAAAATTGTTTAATTACGCCTATGATAGAATGTAGATTACGGTGTTAAGGGATTTTCCCGAAGTTCCAAAGAGAAGGCTCCGATGTCCTTTCATCTCCGACATATAATTACGAGAAATTGGCCTGTTTATACTTTTTTACTTTTGAAATCCAGCCGTGACTTTCCAAGACTGAAGCTCTTACAATTTGATTTTCGATTGGAACTGTTTCTTTCTCCTTTGTCATCTCTCAATATCCCCACTATCCACGGGTTTGTTAGGCGTCCGCGACTGTTGCCACGCACGCTCTCCTGTTGAACATTCGACGGAAGCACCGTTGGGATATTGATGGTTCATTGGGCACTCCGTTTCGGTGATATACATTGTTGCCGAGTGTCGCCACATCTTTATCTCCGGTCTTTAACTGAGCTGGTCGTGACACTATTGTAACGTCGACAAATATCTCCAACCGACTCAGGAAACCTGAACCGCCTGTCACACGACACCAACTCCCAAAACAAAGGAATATGAATTCGGCACGCAAGTATAAGATAAACGAACATCTAGAAGGGCTGGGTCTTGATCGAGGCTTCAGTTTTTCGGAAACAGTTCAATCGAACACTTGTGGTCTTATTAGAATAAAGGTATCTCGAACTGTGGTCCAAGAACCCAACATTTTTTTTTATTATTATTTTCGCGTTATTTTTGCGTGACATTTTGGCGACCCTGCCAGGATCCATTCGCTTCAGTGTAAACGAAATTACGATTTCGGTCTACGAACATCATTGAAGATCGAAGGATTGGGACCATTTGTGTTGTGAACTCTGCTGCCAATAATTTACTACAGTGGATCAAATCAGCGAGACTACTGTCAGCATAGAACAAATCAACAGAACGCGTTTGACACTCTAGCAACACCTTTGAACGTGCCGCAGAGGAAAGCACCGCAAAGGAACCTCATTCTACGAACTTACGTATCAAGGTGAGAAAAATCTGGATTCCTTTAAACGATAGAACGCCTAAAGTTAGTCTCTCCAGCAACTCTAGCGAACAGGCAATATTCACAATGAACAATAAGAAAGATTCAAAAGCCGAGACAAGTTTACCCTCTACAAGTAAAACCCAAAATAAAACGGGATCACTTGATTCCTCTACCAGAGCAATTTTAGATTTAATACAGAGACAGAACGAAGAATTTCGACAACAATTTAACGAAATAAAGAATGCATTAAGATTAGCCAACGAAGAAAATAGAAAGCGCGCTAACGAAATAGAAATATTAGGTAGAAACCTCTCTCGTGTTAAACTATCACAAATAGACGTAGAATCAACTGAATTTGGTTCTGTGATGACTAACGATGGCGATAATATATCAGTATTAAAACACCATACTAATCCACCTCCACCTATGCCACAAAGACCACCAACATACGTCCAACCATCCAATCCAAGAACTGCAAACTATGGAAATCTAAAGGCTGAAATTGCATTAAAATGTATTCCCATGCTAAACGGAGAAGATGATATAGGTGTAGAGGATTTTATTCGTGAAATAAAAGAAATGAGAATGATGTGTGGTGAACAAATGTTGTTATTAAAAATGATCAAAATAGAGAAAATTGTAGGAAAACCCGCAATGGCAATTCGCAATATCCATATTAACGAATTTGAAACTCTGTACGAAGCATTAAGATTTAACGTAGCTACTCAAGCATCAGTAAGAGAACACCAAGATCAATTAAGAGAAATAAGGCAAGGATTAACCGAAAGCGTGCTAAATTATAACATTAGATTTCGACGTGCTTTTAACAAGATTCAATACAGCATTAACAATGAATATAAGGACGAACTCGACGAGCCATGAACAATCGACTATACACGGACTCTGTGACTGACTGCATTTAGCAAGGACACTTCCACTACAATAGAATGCCATTCGGGCTCAAAAACGCACCTTTCAAAGAATAATGGATACCGCGTTGGGGGTTTGATTAACAATCATTGTTTCCTTTATCTCGATGATATCATTATATTCGGGCAATCGATAGAAGAACAATAAAAATTTAGCCTTTATATTCTAAAGACTCAGGGAAGTATGTCTAAGAATACAACCAGATAAATGTGAGTTCTTAAAACCCGAAATAGAATATCTAGGACACGTAGTGACAGCAGATGGAGTAAAACCTAACCATAAAAGGATGGAAGCAGTAAAGAATTTTAAACTACCCAAAAATCCTATAGATGTAAAATCATTCCTTGCGCCAGCTGGATACTATAGAAAATTTATTAGAAACTTCTCTAAAATTGCCAAGCCGTTAACAGAACTAACTAAGAAAGACATACAATTCCACTGGTCTGACAAAACACAACTTAGCTTCGATACGTTTGTTGAGAATTGTGGATCTTGATAGCCGAAATAATGTCATGGGAGCACTAAATTTACATTTGGAATTAATATTAGAATAGTTATATATTTATTTGATGAACGATTCCAAAGATATTCATCGATACACACTTGCACGCGTCTCAGCAGTTTCTTCTATACCTGACTGTTAACCGATTGAATAGTTTACATTCATCTGTTTTCGAGACGCCGCGCACACACATACCTTCACACACTGATACCCACATACTAGTATCTCTACTACGCATTTAACTCAGTCCAGCACAGAAAATTATGTATATCTCAACACACCTCCTTAATTTTTGTGCTGCATATTCATTTCCTTTTATAAGTCAAACAAATCATTCTTAAAAGTAATCTAAAATTTCCAAATTTGTTCCTCCCTAGAGGCTTCGTTAAAATATCAGCTACACTATTTTCTGAATCTACTTTCATAATGTCAATCTCTTTATTTTCGTAACTTTCATTCATAAAATGGAAGTGAACAACAATTTTCTTACAAATTTAATTTCGCTCACAGCTTCCGATAAAGCTACATACTCGACGGCTGTTGATGATTTTGTCACGCTACTTTGCTTTCTCGATTTCCAGTAAATTGCGTTTCCGAAAAATCTTATGATAAATCCCGTAGTGGATTTTCTATCTACTTTATCTCCAGCCCAATCAGCGTCAACAAAACAATCAATAACTTCAGTATTCAAATTTCTTTTATAAGTTAATTTCAATTTCCTAGTTAAATATAAGTATTTCAAAATTCTCAATGCATATTTATAGTGGGTCCCGTCGTAACTGTTTTGAAATCGACTTAAATAGTTTACACTATAGCTAACGTCTAATCTTGTTCCAGTATTAATATATAATAAAGCTCCTATGAGATTTCTGTATCTTATATCATCTGAGGCTGATTGTGCGGGTTCTAAACTTAAGTTTTGTTCCATTGGTGTAAAATGTAGTTTACTATTTTCTATATTATATTGTTTCGCTAATGACACTATATAACTACTTTGATCTAATTTCATCTCACACTTCTTATTATCGTATTCAATGTTTATTCCTAAGTAAGTCTTTACTTCACCTAAGTCCTTCATCGCAAATTTCTTTGACAATTTGTTTTTAATTTCATCGATTTTTCTTTTGCTTTTCCACATATTCATAAGTCGTCTACGAATAGAATTAAATATATAACATTATCGCTCTTATACTTCATATACAGATAATAATCGCTCTCACTTCTTTGAAATCCTAATTTTTTCATATACCCGTCCAAACATTCATACCAAGCTCTTGGACTTTCACGCAATCCATATAACGCTTTTGATAATTTACATACTCTCCCGCTTTTATCGTCGTAACCTATAGATTGTTTTACAAATACTTCCGTTTTTATAGTTCCGTATAGGGATGTCGTTTCTACATCCATTTGCATAATCGTCAAACCATATTGACAACAATAAGATAGTAATAACTTCAACGTTTGCATTTTTGCCACTGGAGAGTATAAATCTTCCGGTATTTCCTTTTGTTGGAAATCTCGAACAACCAGTCGCGCTTTCTTACGATTATCAGATTTATTCTTATATATCCATTTCAAATCTAATACTTTTTTGTCTTTTGGTTTCTCTACTAATTTACCAGGTTTTATTTTTGATTAAACTATTCATTTCTCGATCTATTGCTTCTTTCCATGAACCGCTGTCATCACCACTTAAAGTTTCTTCATAGATTTGAGGACTGTCTGCGCTAACTACATTCACATAAATGAAATATGAACTCGTTTGGCCATCTTTGAGATTTCTTTCTTTCCCGTCCTGACCTTCTCAAATTATTTTCTATGTCTTCAAGTTTTTCTTCTGATTCGTTACTTCAATTTCTCTCCTTTTCTATTGCAACCTGCTCGACCTTTTCGTCATTTATTTCATTTTCATGAATTTCGTTTGAATCCGAACGTTCGTCAAAATCCTTTTCTCTTTCATTATCTGTTTCATCTTTTCCTTGAAATCCTACTAAATTTTCATCTTCACCTATAAATTCTACGTATCTTGCAATTATAATTTTATTGTTAACCTATATCCATTGTTTTCATAACCTACAAGTATCCCAGTGCAATTTCAGCTATTCTTACGAAAACTCTACTTCCGTACAATCTTAAATTATTTATATTCGGTTTCCTTTTAAAAAATATTTCAAATGGTGTTTTATTTTCATATGTGTTCGTAATGGTTCTATTTTTTAAGTGCGCCGCGGCTCTAACTATTTCCGGCCAATATTTAATATTCAGCTTTGAATCATGTAATAAGCATCTAGCAGAATTCATGATTGTTCTATTGTAGCGCTCAGCTGTTCCATTTAACTCGTGAACATAAGGTGGGCATGGTTCTACGACCTAATTAGATTGTACATGTTTTTGTTCATGTGTTCTTTTCCATTATCGCATCTTAGTCTCTTTATCTTCTTACCAGTAAGATTTTCAACTTTGTTTATATAATCAAGGAAACAATTGTAAATTTCACCTTTTGATTTCAAAGTATAAATCAATGCGCACTTATTGTAGTCGTCTATAAATGTTAAGAAATATTTGGATACATCAAACCCGGTTTTTTTTATGAGGTCCATTTAAATCGGTATGTACTAATTCTAAAATCTCGCGTGCTCTACTACGGTTATTTTGGAAGGGCAAATTGTGCATTTTATTTTGGATACATGTACCACATTTTAATTGTACTTGCTCAAAATTTTCTGGCATTCCCTCAACTAATTTTTTCTTACACATTGTATCTAAATAACCAAAGTTTACATGTCCTAAGATCTTGCAAAGTTTTTCCTTATTTGTCGTTTTTTCTACATTTATAGCGTGAGATTCTTGCCTTTCAATGTAACTACTTATCTTATATAAACCATGATCTTTGAATGCGATATTTGTTATGTATCTTTGAAGTATTTCCTGCTGAGACTATCTTATTTTCATTCGTTACTCTCGCATACCTAACCAAGTTGTTATCCATTTCTTTCACGTAAAATACATTAGACATTGTAATTTTAATCCTCCTTTTGTTTATTTCAAAGTAAGTTAAAATTTTTCCAACTTTTGTTCCTTTTAGAATTCTACCGTCTCCTACCTTTACATTTATCGGGCTTTTTAAATTTTCGTACTCAACAAAATAAGAATCATCTGTAGAGGATGGATCAGTTCAAATATTACTATTACAGTCTATAAGTCGTGAGCACTTTATTAAAGTAATGCTTTGATACAAAGCACAAGTTCTGGTGTAATCATTTATCGGAATAAATACGCGCGTGTCGAGAAACTTCGTATACACTTTGATGCGTCGATATGCTTACTCTGCGATCGCTGAACTCCCTCGCTCGTCAATTCGCTTGTTTATTTATACTGGTCGAGGGACAGTCGGAAAGTTTGAACTCGACTGCGTTTGACGGTTGAAAGTAACGGCGGCATTGTTTTGCTCGGAGTTTATTACACCTTGCAATACCTGTGACCTAACGGTCATGATACTCGGAAACAAAACAACAATAAGATTTGAATTTATCCTGCTCGCGTGCCGCTACATTACCCCCCTTCCAGTGATAACGTTTACGTTATAAAAAAAAATTTTTGAGTGTATACGGAGTTTCTTTTCGTCGAGTTTGTCATCGCTGTTTACGATTTTACGCCTAACCGACATATTAAGACGCCTAATCGAGACCTGCCTCGAACCGGTCGGGAAAACGACCTCTACGTCCATACCTCGTAACATACCTATTCCTAGCATTTTCTTCCGTTGTTTTACCGCTGCCTGCGCTGCTTTCCTCGTGCGCATTCTCTTGCTTTACCGGAATAAGTATGTCCCGAGGTTCGGTGGACTTCTCTTCAATATCGTCTGGAACGCCGAACGCCGGTTTTAAACGATCTATGGAAACCGTTACGTCGCGATCGTTTATTTTGATGATATAATCTTTGTCGAGGCGTTTGATGACCTTGTACGGTCCGTCGAACTGAGGCTGTAGAGGGCCTCCTACGGCGTCACGACGTAAGAAAACATAAGGCGACGTTTCCAATTCCTTAAAAACGAAGATTTTTCTTTCGGCACGACGCGTAGGCTGATGCGGCCTGAACTTCCCCACCCGTTCCTTGAGCCGGTTCGCGTACTCTGTGTTGGCTTGCTGTTTAATTGCGATGAAAAATTCCGCCGGCAATCGTATATCGGTGCCGTAGAGCATTTCGGCGGCCGTTGCGTTCAAGTTAGCCCAAATCCCAAATCGGTTAGCTAAGGCGCGCTTCGACTCGCGGAAGTTCTTTTCAGTTTGATCGGACCACTCAATAGTCGCGTTGCACTTGGTCGTGCCTTTCAACAAATCGTTGAGTGGTTGCAGAATTTGCGCGGCCCTCGGTATGAAACGTCGATAAAAATTATTCATACCGAAGTATCTTCGTAATTCTTTAATGGTAGAAGGACACGGTACTTTCATGATCGCTGCAACGCGTTCAGCCAGAGGTTTTATCCCCTCCGCGGTAACGGTATAGCCAAGGAATTGAATTTCGCGTACGCCGAATTCGCATTTCGCGAGATTGATGACGACCCCATATTCGCCGAGGCGTTTGAACAAAATTCGTAAATGCTCGCGTTGTTGTTTTCCATCTTACGACGCGATTAAAAAGCCGTCGATATACGCGTAGACGAAATCGAGATCTCTCGTGATTTCGTCCACAAATCTTTGACACGTTTGGGCGGCATTTCGAAGCCCAAACATCATGGAAGTCGCTTCGAATAGACCGAAAGGGGTAGTAATTGCCGTTTTCGGTACATCCTTCGGCGCGATGGGAATTTGATGGTAAGCGCGCACAAGATCGATCTTAGAAAAGATTCGCTTACCATACAAATTCTGGGCAAAGTCCTCGATGTGTGGCGGTGTGTACCTATCCGGAATGGTACGGGCGTTCAATGCCCGATAGTCGCCACACGGTCGTATTCCTCCGTTCTTCTTCGGCACAATGTGCAAGGGTGGTGCCCACGGGCTTCGCGATGGACGCATCACTCCTCGGTCAATCATGATTTCGAATTCCGCCTTTGCCTGTTTGAGACGATTGGGGGCTAGGCGGCGTGGTTTCGCGTGGACGGGGGTTCCAGGTGTCGTGCAGATATGATGCTGCACTCCATGCTCAATCGTACTTTTCCTGAAGACAGGTGGTCGAGTCAACGCCGGGAATTCTGCTAATAAGCGATGGTACGGGGATTCCTTGTCGATGGTCCTAATGGATCTTATGTCGGTCTCAGCTGCGAATCGACGAGTAACCCGTAATAGCCCAAACAGTCGACGACGATGATGGGCGTTTTCACGTCGGCAATCACAAAACGCCATTTAAAATGCGGCGGGTCACCAAGCCGTTGTCGTTCGCCGCGGTTAAGGACGGCTGGACTCGTTTCCCGACTTCCATCGACACGGAGATCTACACTTTCGCGCCCGCTCGCGGTACAAGTCGTGATAATAACATAGGCTAACATAGATTTCGGGAGGTAGAACGCCGACGGCGCCTCCCGGTGGAACGCGAACGCGAATGCATTCGTCGACGGATGCTAATACTGAGCGCGTTGATCCTCGCATTAACCTGCCGCATTTCCTCGCGCAATTCCTCGCGCAATTCCTCGCGCATTACCTTGCGCATTTCCTCACGCATTTCCTTCTTGAAACTGGGCACTGCGTCGTCCTGTGCCTCGCGTTTGCTCACGGATGCTACTCTAGCCTCCCGCTGATCGCTTCCAGAACAGGCCTCCTCTACTCTATCCGCGGCCTGGATTATTTTATCCGTGCTGGTGTCGTCCATAACCGCCAACACCCGTCGTATGCGGTCTGGTAGACGATTCTTCCACAACGCGAGGATGAACTGCTCCGACGCTAAGGGACTGGCCAGCTTCTTCAGGTCGTGGTAGAATTGGGACGGCTTACGGTCGCCCATCACCTCTTTTTCTACCAGTCTTTTAACCCGCTCGCTGTCGGATTCAGCTAGACTCCGTATCAGTTCTTCCTTTAGCCGGTCGTACTGACTGCCGACCGTGGAGTCCAAATGAACGTCCTCGAGTCGCTCCAGATACTCTGATTCGAGACACCCAAACAGGGTGGCAACTTTGTCGGAATCTCGCTCGATTCCCGCCGCCTCAAGCTGTTTCTCAAATACAGTGAACCAGAACGATACCTTCTGCGGCTTCATCGGAGGCACGCGGATTGGTTGCGGGCACATATACGATGAATTGGTCTTAGACATTTTATCACGTCGAGGTCACCAATGTGGCAGATGAAAAGAGAGGTTGCGTTTCGTCCCGGGACTACCGGTGGACTCGTCAGTAAGGCTATGCCCGGTAGTCCCTGCCACATTTACAATGTGATCTGAACATCCACTATCCAATATCCAATCTATTTTTCGCGTATCGCCAGTATATACCGTAATACATTCTTACTATTATCGCGCTCTACTCGCGTTAGGAAAGATCCAATTTCTTAGTCGTTGTAGTCCTCGTTGTATGAATAATTTGCGTCGTGTTGACTTGCCCCGTTGTAGCGTTGTTGCCAGCCTCTGCTTCGTCCTCGTTGGCCAAATCCTCGTTGACCATATCCTCGTCCTCTTTGGCCAAAAGCTTTGGTCCGCCGCGACCCCTATTCTTCTGCGGCTGATACGCACCTCCTTGCCATTGCGCTCCTCAATTGTTTGCGCCATTGTTTCCGCCTCTGCACGTGTTTGTACAATTTCTTACCACGTGGCTGTACTTTCCACAGCCATGGCACTTTATGTCGCTTTTTTCAGCTTTAAATACATTTGACCTTTCCCATCACTTTCACTCTCAGTTCTGCCCGAGCAGCCGAGCTAAACGAACGTGTAAAACAGTGCTTCAGACAAAGTGCGGCAAGTGGGGAAAAGAAAGTTACGAACGTCAACGCCCATAGCCAAATGGTAGAAATCCGTGTCCTACTAAGAAGACTATTATCAAATCTAAAATGCAAAATCACAGCGCACCGATAAAAATAAATAGTAAGGACGAAACATACTACATTAACAAAACAACAAACACTTCAAAACCAAGCCAATCAATAAACGAAGAACAGGAGTGCTCAGCTACAAACGAAATTGAAATGGAACCAATCCAAAACAATGAAGAGAATAAAACCAGTAACGAACTAACCCACCAGGATGAAAGCTGGAAGGTGGCGAATTACAACAAAAAACGAAAAATAACACCAAACACCAACATTAGGAAAGCTATAGAAGCAGAAAAACAACAATGGCTACAAGAAATCACACTCCGAAACTCCTTCCGGTCGGAAAACCAATAACCCACATCGCTAAACCACCGTCAATTTACATTGAAGCCCAAATAGACCCCCTCATTGAACTACTTAACAACACGGCAGGAAAAAAATTACAGTATAAAACAATTAAAACAAGACCAAGTAAAAGTACAAACGAACACCCCAGAAATTTTCAGAAAAGTGACAAAAGCACTAAAAGAAAACAACGCCGGATATTACACTTACCAGCTCAAAGCTGATAAAAGTTATAAAACAGTAATCAGAGGATTACATCCAAAAACAAATACAAATAACATATGCGAGGAACTAGCTAAAATCGGGCATCATGTAAGAGCAATAAACAACATAACCAGGTACGATACTAAACAACCATTGCCGCTATTCCTAATAGAACTTGAACCTAAAAACAATAACAAAGAAATTTTTGAAATTAAAAAGGTTCTAAACACAATAGTAACAGTGGAGCCATCTAGACATAAAAAAGACATACCGCAATGCACACGGTGTCATCAATATGAACACACAAAAAATTACTGTAACAGAATCTCGGCGTCTGTCAAATACGCAGAAATGCATCTAACAACGAACTGCCCATACACGCGAAAATGTTACAACTACAGTGGAAACCACCCAGCCAGCAACAAAGGCTGTGTAGTCAAAAAGCAACTGCAATGTAAACTGTTTCCGCCGCTTTGAAACAGGACACACAACAACTTTCACGCGCAACAGGATAGCACAGAAACAGAGACAACACCAAATCTACAGCACGTAATGAACAATAACCACAGTAACACCAACGCCGTTAGTAGCCGAAGCTACGCGCAAGTAACCAAACAATCAGCACCCTTAGACAATAAAAATCAGAACAATTACAGCAACGACACTACAGAAATCAAAGAACTACTAAAGCAATCCATCAAAAACACAGAAATGCTAACAAAAATGATAAGCGAACAAAACGCAGTCCCCAAACAGCAAACGCAACAAATCACAGTCATGCTACAACTACTTACAAACATGCTAAGCAAAAAATAAAAATGGACATGCTTAAAATAGCAGCCTGGAACTCTAACGGCCTACAACAAAGAGCCCTAGAAACTAAAACATTCCTGTATAACAATAATATCGACATACTACTCGTATCAGAAACACACTTCTCTCCAAAAAGTTACATAAAAATACCGTACTACACCATATATGCACACGGGGGCGGGGGGGGGGGGGGCGCAGTGATAATAAGAAACGATATCAAACATCACTTACACAGCCAAGTAAGAAAGGAATATACCCAAACAACCACCGTTACAGTACAAACTAGCAGCAACCACTTCCAGTTGTCACCAGCATACGTACCACCGCGACACAAAATGACAGCGTAAATGTGAGAGGAGTACTTTCGACACTTAGGTGACGAGTATATCGCAGCTGGAGACTACAACTCAAAGCACACACTATGGGGATCAAGAATCACTACACCACGAGGTAGGACCTTGGAAAACTACATTAGAAACAATAACCTCAATATATTATCCACGGGAAGACCGACATACTGGCCAACAGACCTGAGAAAAATTCCTGACCTACTCGACTTTGCAGTTACAAAAGGACTAAACGCAAATAAAATAAAAATAACACCCAGCTGCACCCATAATAATTACATACAGACACAAACCAATACTTTATAGCAACCCAGAGATACTATGCAACAAAACCACCAAATGGCAAACATTTAAAGAAATAAGTGAGAGCAAAATCAGCTGCAACATCCCATTGAAAACTCGAACACATCGAACAGGCAGTAACAGCATTGACAGAAACTATCCAAGAAGCAGCAAGGGCAACCACTATACCTGAACCAACCAACAGACAAACAAAAATAATTCCACCAGACATACTTGAAAAAATTAAAGAAAAAAGAAAAACGAAAGCAAAATGGCAAAAACATAGAACACAAGAAAACAAAAAATACCTAAACAAACTTGCAAAGGAAATAAAAAACAAAATAAAAGAGCATAACAATAACGATTTCACAAAATTCATAGAGTCACTCTCTGCACATGAGAACTTCAACTACTCCCTATGGAAAGGCACGAAAAAAATAAAGAAACCACTAAAACTAGTCCCAGCAGTCAGAAAAGCAGACAACACATGGGCAAGAAGCAACGAAGAGCAAGCTGAAGAATTTTCCAACCACCTTTACAACACATTTACACCACATAATATCAACAACAGCAATCCCAAATGCCATACGGACGAGGATGTGCAACCCACTAGTACCTCAACTGACAAACACTACAGCATACCTAAAACAACAGCACAAGAAATTAGAAACATAATCGAGAAAACAAAAAATAATAAAGCACCAGGAATCGACCTAATCAATAGGTCGAAAGTCCTGCGAAGTGCAGGAGGAGACCACCCTGCGAACTATAAAGGTTGCGCTGCCCATAAAACCCTGTACACAAATAAGTACCCTAAACCCAGAGCAAAAGAGATAACCAATCAAGTACCCAGTCCTCAAAAATTCTCTACTACTTCAATGTCTTATGCCCAAGCAATCCAAGGAAATCAACAATATATCGAAACTGGCCACCATGATATTCCGTTCCGTTATCAAAAGGGTATGTTGCGTCGGACGACACTCTACCTAAACCAGGCCACACACCGCGCACAAGATGGCAGCCAGATTTTTTTATTTATTAAAATTTACAATCAATTCTCGCATTGAGAATTTTCAGTAATTTTTTCTGGCGTGGTGCAGTGACATGGCTAAATATTTATAATAAGTTAATACTTATTATAGATAAGTATAATTTATAAGTAAGTATTATAAATAAGTAAATATTACTTAATTTAGATAGCTAATTGAATCTAGCGTTTAGGTCTAGCGGGTAGTGTCTCTTCAGCCTGCGGATCTGGTCCGACGTATCAAGTAGTCCAGTAATTAAGGGGTTTCGATGTTTGTTGACTCTTTTGCTATATCTATCGCTATATTTTGTTATTTTCTCTTTGACTGTTGGTATCTTGAGGTCGCGATGTATTAGTTCGTTGGCGACATACCAGGGTGCATTTATAATGGATCTTAGCGTTTGTATTTTCGACCAATCGCGGGGAGACGCAATCGTGAGGAGAGACGTCAACGGAAGTCGTAAATTCCCGTTACGATTATAATAATCGACACCATGAGTTGATCGATCCCCTGATTTCCGTTAAGATAATAGGGGTGATTCAGTTAGTATAACACTGTGATTCGCAGGGTTATAAGGTTTTTATTTCCAACACTTAAGTTACACTGTTGAGTAGGTATAAATCGTAGATGACAACTTGTCGCACGAAGATAAGATAGATATGTAACATAGAGCAAGACTCTTATAGTTGAATTTAGTATGTTAGTGGATGTAGCACTAGAGGATACTTAAGAGGAAGTGAATATTCGGTAATCCCGAGAACCGACTTAGATAGTTGATGTGAGTTAGACTCCTCTAGCGTTGTATAATAAGTAAAGTAGACTTTTCGCAGTGTATACTTAGTCTTAAAGTTGACCTTTCTAGTGATGTAGAAGAAGTAGTTGACTTTCCTAGCGGTGCAGAAGAAGTAAGGTACAGTATCGATGCTGTGTCGGAGGAAAGATAGCGATGGGTGTGTCCTGAGCACGGGACCATCGGATTTGTTCATGACATGTTTGGTCAGGAAAGTGAGGGCAGTATGCATTGCTTCTGATTGGATAAACGAAGGTTGGTGAACTAGGAAGGGTCTTAGCCGCCCTCGATAGAAAGCGGCTAGTGAGAAGTATCGTACGTGAGAAAAACTAACTTTCTCGTGTTAAGTCGTAGTAGACAATACTCTTTAAAAGGCGATTGAGAAAAAAGGTATTTGTTCGGTCTGAAGAACCTTAGCTAGCAAATTACTGGGATTTATGATGGGCCCTTGAGACTATTGAGGGTACGCAGTAAGGATGAGCGGACATCTGGTTCCCGTCTGGCCC
Source organism: Bombus vancouverensis nearcticus (assembly GCF_051014615.1). Classification (NCBI taxonomy): domain Eukaryota; kingdom Metazoa; phylum Arthropoda; class Insecta; order Hymenoptera; family Apidae; genus Bombus; species Bombus vancouverensis. The sequence continues at coordinate 1,238,009 of NC_134928.1, read as the reverse complement.
GCGGTGTATGGCCTGGTCTAGGTAGAGGGTCGTCCGACGTAACAGCGTTTTCGATTGGAAGCGTTGAAGTATTTCAATGTTGGAATTACTTGCTGTTCCCCATAATTGGATTCCTTAGGTCCAGAGAGGTTTTATTACAATCTTATAGAGAGTAATTTTATTCTGTGTGTTTAGTTTGGTTCGTCGGGCAGCCAGCCAATAGAATTTTTTGAGTTTGTCCTTTACTTGCTTCGTTTTGTCTGCGATGTGGTTTTCCCAGGTTAATCTCCTGTCCGGGGTCATACCCAGATATCTGACTGTGTCCTTGCTAGGAATTGTTGTATTGTTGATGGTGATCTGGGGGCGGGTTTGTTTTCGGAGCGTGAAGGTTACATGTGTGGATTTTTTCCATATAGTCGAGACACCGCTGGACAGTGGATGAAGCAATTATCGGCTCTGCGTGGGAAGCGAATAGCGCTGTGTCGTCAGCAAATGTTGCTATTGTTATCTCTGTTGATATAGATAAATCGGCAGTGTAGATGGAGAACAGCAGGGATCCGAGGACACTGCCTTGGGGTATGCCAGATTCTATTGGGAATGTTGTGGAAGTGGCGTCTAAGCATTTAACCATGAATTATCTATTGGTTAGGTAGGACTTTAGGATGCAGTAGTAGGTGTGTGGTAGGATTTTGTGTAGTAGTAGAAGTTTGTATAGTAGCCCTTCATGCCATATTTTGTCGAATGCCTGTTGAATGTCTAGGAATACCGCTGAGCAATATTTTTTCTTTTCAAGGGTTTGGCTGCTAATGTGAGTTATACGATGAATTTGCTCTATCGTAGAATGTTGCTTCTGAAAATCGAATTGATGATCTGGGAGTGTTTTCAAATCCTCTATGAGTGGAAGGAGTCGATTCGTTAGCATCTTCTCGAATAGTTTTGACAAAGTAGGTAGAAGACTAATTGGGCGATAGGAGCTAGTTTCGAGTATTGGTTTTTCGGGTTTAGGGATGAGAGTAATCAGTGATACTTTCCAGGACTTAGGATAATATTCAAGGCGAAGAATTGTATTAAAAATTGATGTGATGAGTGCAATCCCTTTTATGGGAAGTTCCTTGATTGCTTTATTACATATTTGGTCATGCCCCGATGCTTTCCTGGGATTTAGGCGACGGATTAATTCTGTAACTTCTACAGAAGTGAAAGGTTCAATAGGAGGAGACATTTGGAAGGGAGAGTGCAGGTATTCCGTTATTTCCGGGGTAATATTGGAGGAATGAGGTTTAATTACGTTAGATATGTGATTAGCAATCAGGTTGGCTGTTTTGTAGGGCTACGCGCCCATCCACCTTGCGGATAGTGGATTGGAAGGATTATTTGCGGGGGACGAGTGAATATTCTGGAAGCCCTCCATAGTGAGTAGAGGGAGTCAGCTGTGGGAGACAGATTGGAGAGATATTTTTGAAAACAGTCATTTTTATAGTTTTTAATGATTTTGGTTAGCTTCCTAGTTGCGTTGTTTAGTTTACGTTTGTCATGCGGTGTTCTGTGGGTCTGCCATACTCTTCTTAATCTACGTTTTTCTGTTATTTCTTTAAATATGTAACAGAGATATTCACGTTTGCTGATAGAAGTCTTAGTGGGTGTGGAGGAGCAGATAGCGTTTATTATGTTCGTGTTTAAGTATTTCGTGGCTGCTTCGATATCTTCATTAATTTTTAATGAAATTATTGCTGAAGTTGAGTGATTAAAGACTTCTCTAAAGAGGTGCCAGTTGGTGAGTTGGTTATGAATAAAGCAATTAGGTGTATTCTCTATAATTGTTGAACTGACAGTTGCTATCACGGGGGAGTGATCAGAAGAGCGATCAGCCGAGGAGTTGATTTGGACGTATCATAGCGAGATATTTTTAGTTATGAAGAAGTCAAGTAGGTCGGGTATTTTGTTAGTGTCTGTGGACCAGTGCGTGGGTTCGTATGTGGTGAGGTAGTTGAGATTGTTGGTGATTATGCTGTTTAAGAGATTTGTTGAAAATTGTGGATCTTTGAAGCCGAAATAATGTTATAGGAACATTATATATTATTATATATATATTATATATATATAACAATTTATATTGACAGTTATTACTAAAATAATGACATATTTATTACATGGACGATTCTTTATATATTTATCGATACACACTTGCACGCGTCTCAGCACCTTCTACACCCGACTCTTCATCGACGACTCTTAACCGACTGACTGTTTACATTCCTTTGTTTCGAGACGCTGCGCACACACACATACTTCCACACACACTGATATATACATATAAGTATTTCTACTACGCACTCATATCTCAACAAGATTTTTGCCTCCTACTGTGACCAGTCTGCTGCCCCATTGGGTATGTTTGGCGTTATAGTCTCCTCCAGTTATGAATCTATTGCCCAGAGCATCAAGGAAGTTATCAAAGTCTTCTTTGGCGATGGAGTGTCTGGGAGGGCAGTGTACTGCTGAGGTGGTGATTGTGCCATGGCAGTCTTCTATCGCTACGTTTGTAGCTTGGAGATAGTCTTTCTGGAATGATGGAAGCTCGCAATGCTTAATGCTAGCTTTGATAATGATTCCGGTGCCGCTGTGGGCCTTTCCACTGGGATGTTGGGTATGGTAGAAGTTACAACCGTTTATTTTCAGGTAATTGTTAAGGAAATTCGAGGATTTGGAAATACAAATAATTGACTATATTTCACACACAACAGCTATACATCTATATTACACTCTGAAGAACGTCTTGCACGCACGCTTGTCGCCAACCGACTAACCAGGATCTTCTAACGGCAGTCTTTTGTCTCAACTAAGTCCTGGACGCCCTCTGACCCTTACACACACACTCTCATGTACAGTGTAAATGTATCACTTCCGTAACACGCCTCCTTACATTTATACTGTACACTTAATTTTATTTACATACTTGTCGAATTAACAAAATATTTAATATTTATCGCTTTATTTACATTTCTCTTATTTTACATTCATCCATGACCTAAACCTTTCAAATTTCTCTCTACACAGTGCCTTCGTAAAAATATCCGCAGTGTTTTCTTCTGTACTTACTTTTATTATGTTTATCTTATTTTCCTTTACGTACTCGTGAACGTAGTGGTAATGAACTTCGATGTGTTTAGAATTTTTTGTAAAAGTTCCGTATTTTGCTATACTCATTACTCCAGAGTTATCCTCATAGATTTTTACAGGGTTATCGTCTACATTTACATCGAAGATTTTCATTAGTTCTCTGATAGTCATTACTTCGCTCACCGCTTCCGATAGAGCTACATACTCTGCATACGTCGAGGCTTTTGTCACACACCTTTGTTTTTTAGACTTCCATCCAATTACATTTCCATACAATCTAATTACATACCCAGAAGTCGATTTCCTATCTATATGATCTCCTGCCCAATCAGCGTCCACATAACAATCTATCGTTTCGCACTTTTCATTTCTTTTATAATGTAGCCCTAAATCTCTAGTCCGGTACAAATATTTCAATATTCGCAAGGCATATTTAAAATGTGTCTCGTTACAACAATCTTGAAATCTACTCAGATAATTCACACTATAACTTATATCGGGTCTGGTATTTACACTAATATACAGCAATGCGCCAATTAAATTCTTGTATCCAATGTCCTCTCTATTTATCTCAGCTTTTTCAATTTTTAAGTTGGTCTCCATAGGTGTACAGTACAATTTGCTATTGTGTAATTTATATTTGTTTGCTAATGATTCTATGTATTTCTTTTGGCTTAATCTCATTTCATTTTTTAAATAATCATACTCTATATTTATTCCAAGATATTCTTTTACTTCACCTAAATCTTTCATTTCAAATTTATCAGTTAATAATTTTTTTACACTTTGTATCTTCCCTTTGTTTTTACTACAAATCAACAAATCGTCTACGTATATTAACAAATAAACAACATTTTCTCCCTCTCCATAAGTATATAGGCACAGCTCTATATTGTTCTTCTTAAAACCTAATCTCGTCACATACTTATCAAAACACTCATACCAGTCCCTCGGACTTTCTTTTAACCCATAAAGCGCTTTCGATAATTTACAAACTCTATTCGTTCCGTCCGCATATCCCTTTGGTTGATTTACATATACCTCCGAGGTTACTTCACCATTTAAAAAGGCAGTTTCTACATCCATTTGCTCAATTATTAATCCATTTTGACAACAATATGATAGCAATATCTTAAAGGTCTGATTACTCGCCACTGGAGAATATATGTCATCGGCTACGTTTCTTTGTTGAAATCCCCTTACCACTAATCTAGCCTTATACCTGTCCTCTGATTTTTTCGTGTAAACCCATTTTACATCTAATACTTCTTTGCCTTTTACCCTTTCTACCAAATTCCAAGTTTTATTCTTATAGAGACATTCTATTTCCTTATCCATAGCCTGTTTCCAAACTTCATTATTTTCGCAACAAATCGCCTCCTCAAATGTACAAGGGATATCTACTTTACAATAATTTGCATGAATCTCGCAAATATTTTCCTTTTCTGGATACCTTACTGGAGTTTTCTTAATACGTGTAGATCTCCTAGGAGTGTTTGAGCTTTCAATACTACTATTATTTTCATCTTTCCTACCTTCTAACTCTTCCTTATCCATACCATCCAAAGAATAGTTATCTTCGCTATCATTTCTATCTGCCTCTAATGAATTTTCCTCAAAACCGATACATTTAGTGTCTGTCTCTATGACCTCTACATGTCTAGCTATTGTTATTTTCCCACCTAATAAGACTCTGTATCCTACTTCACTATATCCTAATAGAATTCCCATATCTGCCTTCTTGTCGCATTTGGAAACTCTTTTTTGTTCTGGCCTTCTTACAAAAACTTTACTTCCATAGAGATGTAGATTTTTAACACTTGGTTTTCTCCCGAAGAATATTTCAAAAGGTGTCTTTCTCTCTATAGTATTCGCTAATATTCGATTTTTCAAGTATACCGCTGTACAAACTATTTCCGGCCAGTACCTTTTATGTACTTTCGCTTCCGCTAACAAGCAACGCGCCATGTCCATTGTGACATCAATCACATCTCAACCTACATCAGTGATAATACATCGACCCCCGACCTTCGGACACTTTTGGACACATCACCACCTTATCATCATAGCATACACCAAGGCTGTGACGCGCCTCAGTCCACATCAGAGATAGGATATGGACCCCCGACCTTCGGACACTTTTGGACACATCACCACCTTATCATCATAGCATACACCAAGGCTGTGACGCACCTCAGTCCACATCAGAGATAGGATATGGACCCCCGACCTTCGGACACTTTTCTACATCATAACCTACACCTAGCCCCTCAACATCCTAATTGTATGTGGTTACACAGCTTCTTGACTGTTCGTTCTGGTTAGCGTTTGCGTTTGTTTTAACTGATTCTAGTTTACGCTTTTTAATGTTTTTGGTGTCAATATGGTGGGATATATTGCTCTTTTGCCACGGAAGACGTAGCGCGGTGCAATTATGGTTTTGCTCAAGAGAGCCTGGTCGCGATTCTTGGGCCATCATCGAGCCAGTTAATTCAAGTTGAATAACTATTCGAGAGGCTATGAGACTATGATTCGGGTAGAGTTTAGGAGCGTTGGAATTTTTCACTAATAAGATAGGAAACACTTGGATTATGTTTGTTTCGATTCACTTTCGACGGATGGGCGGCACGTGTTGTTTTGTGAACTTCACAGGGCACTAGACACACGTCTGCAGGTTGGGGCACTCGGACTGGAACTGAGATCGTTTTAAAAGCGAATCTTAACGTCATTGATTTTATCCATATTAACGTCTGTCTTCTACAATGCAATGATATAATTGACGTAGTGAACATTTCAATGTGACTTCTGACATCATGACCTTAAAGTGACATTGGAAAAGATAGATGATGTAAGGATAATGAATTATTTTATTAAATGTTTAAAACACTGTCTGTCTATCTGCTGGACATATAAAAGATATATGTCGTGAATGATGATGGTGAAAATTGATCTTGAAATTTAAAGCCAAAATCTTTTCGTATTGCACCATATAGAACTGATCACAAGGAACAAAGATCTCAAAGAATCATAGGTCGTGATTCAACTGTTCTCTTAAAAAATGATATTAAAGTTCCATTGAAACCTGCATTGACATTGTTCACAGTATGTTTACATTTCACAGTCAGGAAGGAAATAAATAATCTCATATTAACGAGGAAAAGGGAAACTGTGTCTTAATCTACCTTTTTGAATAATCCACCATAAACAAAATGAAACAACTAATTCCATGGTTTCACATTATTATAGAACTATTTACTGCACGAAAAAAACCTTTCAAGAAATAGTCCAAAAATCACGAAGATGCTGTTAGCTTTTCGCTGGTGAACATACGAAGGACCACTATGTTTTTTTAAATAGAATCACATTTTTCCGCGCGTGGTCGATATATTTTGTCATTTCATATAGGAAAGCATTAGCCTGCTCATGCCAAGAAACAATTATTTCAGGATATATTTTAACAAATTATGATTTCAATGATGATTTGATAAATATCTCCTGAGATGGTGTTTTGACATAAGCAAATAAATACTTTCCTATGTGGAATAACGAGATGCCTTGACTAGCGTACAAAGAAATGTGATTTTATTTTTAAAAGAATCATAGTTTACCTTCGTAATAATATATTCCATCGTGTTTCCCTATGAAAAAAGAAACTAACATCAATTAGTGGCCTCTTCGACGTCATTCGTTTAAATAATTTTTTAATAATTTAAAACAGTGAAATTAGGTTCTATTTTGGGCGCATCTCACGTGCTAACGAATAATTTTCTATTTCCTCACAAATATCACGTTATTTACTTTCTACCTAACTGTGAAACATTTTTTGAGAGAATGAGTTCCATATGATGCAATGCAAAAAAATTCCATTTTGAATTTCAAGGTGGCCCTAGAATCACCCTATAGTGGCTTATTTTTTATCCTTTATTTATTTTATATACCGATACGTACTATACTGGCTCGCGAAAATATTCTAATATCATTTAAGGGGGAACAACGTTTTTGAAATCGGACCAAATAACGAGTTTTGTCGAGAAGTTGAAAGAATTTGTTACGTCGCGTAACACTCTACCTAGCCCAGGCCACATACCGCGGGCAAGATGACAACCAGATGTCTTCGGATACTCACTGCGTACCCTCAATAGTCTCAAGTACCTTCCATAAATCTCAGGAATTTCCTAGTCGAGGTCCATCAAACTGAACAAACGTCTGTTTCCGAAGAATTTCTAAAGACCTTTGTCTACTACGGCTTGACAAGGGAAAGTTAGTTTTTCTCACGTATGATGCAACTTTCCTCCCACTAACCACTTTCTCTCGAGGGCGGTTAATACCCTTCGTTTAATCAATTAACAACGAAGCCTATTTCCCTCACTCTCTCAGCCAAAATCGTCACCAACAAATCCGATGGTCCCGTGCGCTAGACACACCCATCCTTAGCTTTCCTCCGCCACAGCATCGTCTCCGAACAGTACTGATTTTACATCCTTCGAACAGTCAACATCCTTTGACCGGGAATACACCCGTAGATCAGTCACTCACTCATTTTATACATACGCACCAGCGTAACTGTCCTCTTTACAAGTTGTTAGAATAAACGGCGATATAACTTATCATACAGTGTTACATTCATTGAACCACCTCTGTTATCTTAATCGAAACAGGGGAACGACTATTTCGCGGCGTCGATTAACCGAATCGTAGCGAGAATTTACGCCTCTCGCTGACGTGTTTTCCTAGCGACCGCGTCTCTCCGCGAACGGTCGTAACAGAATTAATGTACTAAATGTAAGAAAATTGCAATTGAATGGAATCGCGAAGAAAATAGCACGGTTCACCTTTTACAGCTTCTTTTGTCTAACTCTGTAATGACAATTTAAGAAACTCGTTTTGTAGGTTTACGTCAGTTATATACATATTGGAAATTTCGTCTTATAAAACAAAATGAAATTGTATAGATTGATATTCTATAATAAATTCCGTGCATTGTTATATACACATGCCGGAGATGAAGGGACATCGGGGCCTTTCTTTTGGAATTTTTGGGAAGATCCCCAATACTTTAGTCTAGACTATTTATTATAGCTGTACTTAAATAATAAAACTTAGAAGTAATTGTTACGATTCAATCCGATTATGTTTGCCCGAGATTTGTGACAGTGGGCTTAGGCTCGACGTGACACAACTGGTCGCCGGATGTGGCCAAGGTCACGGGATGAACGTTTTTACCTAACAGAGAATGCCAATATTGTGGGACACACGTTGTATTAACAATCAAACCCCGGGTAGATGGAATGTCAGCTCTACGCGGGTCTGCCTAAAAACAGCGGCTGGAATTTTGTTGGTATCCCCGGCCAATATGCAACGAACAAACGCAATCTTAAGGAAAGGAAAGATTCCATCAGTCATTTATTCTTGCGATCACCTTGGAGACTTCTCACACCGTCTTTACGTACAGTATTATACCGAGCGTCACAGTAAACGTTACATTGTGCTTCAAAATATATTTTACGTTTAACAAAGAGTTACTCCGTTGACCGTGGATTCGTTATTGAACTTAAGAACATTGTCTTTAACATGTCGAGTGTCTAAACACAACGGTTATTTGTCAAATTCTGTAAAAACTATATTTATACCAGTAAATATAATCTCTATTGTACAAAAACGATGGCTAGTCCGAATGAGGATTCGTTACACGCCCCTAAACCTAACGATAACCCGACATATACATGTCGGGTTTACATTAGAATTAGGGTTAGGGGCGCACGTTTTTTCTACCCGATTCCGAAGGAGCTAAAAGAAACTACGCGATTGCACCGCTCTTTAAGTTCCATGAACCGCGAACATAAGACAAAATACTATTGCAATGACTGTAGCAGGGTCGAACAAGGAGAACGTGAACAGGAAAGGTTGTAGCGGCTTCTTTAACCGTTTCTACTTCCTCGTGCAAATTCTAGTGAAATCGTCGTGCACTCGAGGCTCTTCTCTTTGAGATGGGTGATCCTATTCGGGTAGCACTCGAAAACCATTCGAGTGCCCATCTGTTCGGGATGCTATACCTCGTTGATGCATACCCCCTACACTCCTTTGCAACCTGGTAAATATCCGGGTAAAATTACTCACTCCAAGTATCGTGTTAATAGAGGATGTAAGACTTTAATCAGATTTCAGATGAGTTTTATTCCATGTACTTCTGATGCCAAATGAAAATTCAAATGTATTTGCTAAATTCGTGCATGTCGTTCTTTATGATAGTTGATTTTGTTCGATTAGAGAGTCGATATTAAAAATTAATCCGACTTCCGGTTTGGACGCGGGCGAAGGTAACAGGTGGGTAGTAAGCGCCGTGGAAAAAGTGAGAAGTGAAGGAGAAAAGGAGGAGGAAGACAAAGGGGAAAGAAGAAGGGAAAGAAAAGGGTGTAAGCACGAAGAGAGGGAAGAAAAAGTTTAAGAAAAAAGTGACAAAAAGACAGGAGAAAGTGTGAAACATAAAGTTAGGAAAGGAGAGGTTAGGTGGACGAAAGTACAAAACTAATTGGTCAAGAAGGAGATAGATGGCGACAAGAAGCAGACCGTCGATGACGGACAAGGCGAGAGAGAAGGAAGATCGCAGAAACACGCTGGAAAGGTACAGCGTGACAGAGAAGGAGGCAGTAAAGAGAGAGGGCGGCAAAGAAGCATGGGACGGGAGGATGGAGAAAATAGAGAGGGGGTTGGAGGTGATGGTAGAGCCAGTAGAGGAGTTGAGGAGGGACAGGAAAGAGGAGAGAGGAAGATGGGAAAAGGAACGTGAAGAGGAGAGGGAAAGGTAGAAGAAGGAGAGGGAGGAGGAGAGGAAAAGATGGGAAAAGGAGAGAGACGAAGAGAGAGAGAGATGGAGGAAGGAGAGAGAGACAGAAAGAGAAAGATGGGACAGTGAGTGGGAAAGATGTAAAAGGGAGAAGAAAGAGTTGGAGAATAGAATCAGAACAGAAAAGAGAACAGAAGAAAGCGATAACGGGACAGGAACAGACAGAGTTCATAAAGGAAAATATGAAATTAGAGGTAGAGGTAGAAAAGACACAGAAGGTAAGGGTGGGAGAAAAGAACACGATAATAATCGCAACGCTGAAATCGTGGGAGGAGAAGACGAGGGTAATGAGAGAGAAAGGTAAATTGGGGAAGGGAATATACATAGATAACGACCTAACGAAGAAAGAAAGAGAAATACAGCGAAGCTTAAGAAGAATAGCTAGAGCGAAAAGGGAGAAGGGGGAATACGAAGAAATAGGTTACAAGAAGCTGAAAATAGAGGACAGATGGTACAGGTGGAACGAAAGCGAGGAGAAACTAGAGGAAGAAAGAAGGAGAGAGGCGGGAGGTTGAGATAAGAAGAAAGAAAGGGGGGGACATAAAGGGGTAGAAAATGTGCTTCTGGAACATAGCAGGGATAATGAACAAGGACAAAGAGGTATGGGAATATTTAAGGACATTTGACGTAATCGGCCTCACGGAAACATGAACAGAGGAAAGCGAATGGGAAAGGGTAAAGCATAGACTGCCCAAGGAATACGACTGGAAATGCAGGGTAGCAAGGACAGAATGGAAAAAGGGAAGAGCAGAAAGGGGTATAATAACAGGCGTAAACAAAAATCTGAGGGAAATGGAGTATAAGGAAATTGGTGACGACATAGTAGAAAGAAAAATAAGGTACAAGGAGAAGACATATAGAATAGTGGTGGTGTATAACTAGGACACGAAAAGGACATGGAAAGAAATGGAGGAAGGAGTAGAGGGAAGGAAAGAGGAAGTGATGATCATAGGAGGAGATTGGAATGCAAGAACGGGAGAAGAGGGAGGGCTGATAAACGAGGAACTAGGAAAAGAAAAGAGCAGGAGATCAAAAGACAAGACAACAGATACGGAAGGAAGAATGCTGCTAAGGTTGCTGGATGAAAGAGGCTGGACGATAATTAACGGTCAAAACAAAGAAGGAGACGAGTGAACCTATGTGGGAGAGAGGGGAAAATCAGTAATAGACTACGTGATTGGCAACCAGGAAGCGATAGAGGAAATAACAGACATGAAGGTAGGAAAAAGAGTGGAGTCAGACCACATGCCGTTGGAAATAGAAACAGAGGGACCAGAGGTACAAAGAGATGAGGAAAGAAAAGGAGAAGAGAAGGAGAAAAGGGAATGGACAAAAGAAAGTGCGGGAAGATATTTAGAGGAGTGCAAAGACTGGGCAAGCAGGGGAAGAACAGTAGAGGAAATGTGGGCAGAAATTAAGAAGAAGATAAACGAGGCAATACCAAAGAAAAGAGTAAGGATAAGGAAATGGAGCATAGGAGAAAAGGTATGGTACGACAAGGAGTGGAAAGAAAGGAAAAAGGGGATAAGAAGGAAAATGACAAAATTTAGGAAAGGAAAATGCAGCAGAGAAGAATTCATAGAGGAGAAGAAGGCATTCAAACAGTGGTGTAAACAAAGAAAGGAGAAGCAGGAAGAGGAAGAGATGGAGAAAATCAAAAAGATCAAAACAGAGCAAGAAGCATGGAAATACATAAATAGATATAGGAGAAGAAGAGAGGTTGTAGACGAGGCGATAAGGGAAGAGGAGTGGAAAAATCATTTTATGGAAACGTTAGAGGGGACAGAAAACAAAGAGGACAAAAGAACAGAAGGGTGGAGTGAGGAGGAGGAATCAAAAGAGGAGAGAGAAGACAACATAGAGAAGGAAGAGGTAATACTCCAAATAAGAAAATTGAAAGAGAAAAAAGCAACGAGGGAAGATGGCTTGGAAAACGAGGTATGGAAGTATGCGCCGAAGGAAGTGGGGGAGGCGTTATGGGAGATGTTAGGAAAAATTTGGAATGGAAAGGGGATAACCGAAGACTGGAGAAAAGGCGTGATATGTCCGATTTACAAGAGGAGGAACAAAGGGTCGGTGAAGAGCTACAGAGGGGTCACGCTAATGGACACGGCATACAAGATCTATGCAGGAATTCTAGACGAGCGGCTGAAGGTGGAAATCGAGGACAAGGTGGTAGAGAGCCAATTCGGATTTAGGAAAGGAAGAGGAGTGATAGACGCAGTGTACGTACTGAACCATATGATAGATAAACAATTGAGTCGGGGAAGAGGGAAGTTATATGCTAGCTTCGCGGACCTAAAGTCAGCGTTCGATGGGGTCAACAGGAAGAAACTGGGAGAGATAATGAGGAGAATGGGGGTGAACGAGAAGTTAACCAGAAGGACAGAGGAGATAAAGAACGTAGTGAGGATCAGGAACAACTACACAGAAGAGTTTTGGACGGTGAGGGGAGTGAGACAAGGGTGCCCGCTGAGCCCGACACTATTTAACATATATGTGGCAGGGCAGGAAGAGGAAATGAGGAAAGGGCAAGTAGGAGGCATAGTGGTAGGAGACAGGAAGCTATGGTCATTATCATACGCGGATGACATTGTATTGATAGCGGACAGAGAAGAGGAGTTAAAGGAAATGATGAAGACATTCCTAGAGGAAGTGGAACTGGAACTGAGCACCGAAAAGACAAAAGTAATAGTGTTTGAAAAGAGAAGGAACAAGAGGAGGCAAAGGAAATGGAGATGGGGGGAACAAGAACTAGAAGAAGTGGATGAAATTAGGTATCTAGGGTACATACTGAAAAGAAAACGGGTGCGACGAGAAGCATATCCAAGACAGAAAAAGGAGGGCAGCAATTGCGATGAAGAAGACATGGAGCGTAGGAGAAAGGATATTTAAAAGGGACTACAAGAGGAGAATGAGGATGTTTGGAGCACTGGTAGAGAATGTAGCGTTGTATGGAACGGAGGTGTGGGGATGGAATATAGATGAGAGACTGGACAGGGTAAAAAGGAGATACGTGAGATGGTTGCTAGGCTTAAACACAACAACGCCAAACTACATCCTGAGAGAGGAATGCAAGATAGAGGAAATTAGAGAAAAGGCACTGAAAAGAACAGTAAGGTACGAGGAGAAGGCCTTGGAATCGAAGAAGGAATTAGTGAAAGAATGTATAAAGGAGAGAGAAAGGAAATGAGGAAAGGGCCAAAAAGGGAAAAGAGCAAGGAAAAGATGAGGTTAGAGGAGGCGAGAGAGGGAAGGGCTCAAGGAGAAGCAGAAGATAGACAAGAAAGGATGACAGCGAACCAGATCATAGAAGAAAAAAGGAAAAGAGAAACAGAGGAGAGGGAGAAAAGATTAAGAGAATCTAAATACAACAGACACTACAGAAACATAGCAAAAGAAGGGCTACCAATGTATCTAGAAGGAAAGATGAAATGGAAGGACAGAAGTATAGTAGCAAGATTTAGATGTAGTAACGAAACCAGTGCAAGGGAACACTGGAAAGAGGAGGGAGAAAGAGAATGCAGATTATGCAAAAAAGGATAGGAGGACCTGTAGCACGTGGTAGAGGAATGTGAGATAACAGGAGGAGCAAGGAACATGGTAGAAACACTAAATGAGACTGGAGAAGGACTGGCAGAACTGAAAGCGATAATAGAGGAGAGAAGAGCAGCAGAAGAGGGGGAGGAACGACTGGGAGGGAGCTCAGCAAGGAAGCAAAAGCCAAAGAAGGATAAGCGTTAAATATAAGTATATAAGAGATGTAATCTGGAAATCGTTCAAAGCCGAAAGGCACGGACCAAGATTAATAAAAAAAAATAAAAAAATAAAAATTAATCCCAATTTGATATTTCTAATCTTTCTTTTTACAGCTAAATTGCTCGAGATTCGCCGAATTTAAAGCGACAACGCACAATGAACCACATATGTTAACCATGATGTGTTATAGAATAAATTTATAAAATCTACTATTCTGTGAATAAAGCTAGCCTACTTTGTTGTTCGATAAATAATCCTATCGATGACTTACTTTATCTCACTTAAAACTGTTGAGAATTGTGGATCTTTGAAGCCGAAATAATGTTATAGGAACATTAAATTTATATTGACAGTTATTGCTAAAATAATGATATATTTATTACATGGGCGATTCTTTATATATTTATCGATACACACTTGCACGCGTCTCAGCACCTTCTACTATACTCGACTGTAAACCGACTCTTCGACGACCCTTAACCGACTGACTGTTTACATTCCTTTGTTTCGAGACGCTGCGCACACACACATACTTCCACACACTGATATATACATATAAGTATTTGTACTACGCACTTAACTCAGTCCAGCACAGAAAATTACACATATCTCAACACACCTCCTTAATTTTTTGTGCTTTGATTTCTTCTTCTTTTTTGCTCGTTTGTTCCTACTCTTTGATTTTTTTTATTTCTTTTTATGCTTTTCTTCATCTGTACTTGTTTCAGATGAATCTGAATAAGAATCTGAATCAGAACTACTATCTTTTTTCATAGATTTCTTCTTCTTATGTTTTTTATGCTTCTTCTTCTTCTTTTTATGCGATTCATCTGAACTATCTGAATCAGTAGTAGAACTATCTGAGGTACTGGATGAATCTTCGCTACTTGTAGATTTTGATCGCCTTTTAAGTGACTTTATATCCATTTCCTTTTCTATATCTGGCTCATCGAGTTTGAGTTTTTTGGTAGGTAATGAAACCACTTTACCATCTTCACCATCTGATTCTGAGTCTGAAGCACTATAGTCAGGTTCAAAACTAGCTTCATCGAGCATACTACGTTTACGATCGGACACAAGTCTTGGATTCTTTCTTTGCTTCTTTATAGATTCTGTAGCTAGAGGTTCAGGATTTTCATAATTTATTTTAGTTTCATTGCTTTCAGGTTTATCTTTTAAACCAATATTTTCTTTATGCTTCTGTTTCTTCTCTAAGTTTTTTTCTTTATCTTTCTTATGTTTCTTTTCTTTCCGTTTCTTATGTTCTTTTGTTTTCTTGTCTCTACGCCTATCATCTTCTTCCTCTCTACTCTTCAAAAGACCTATCTTTGAGATATCGTTTCTTTTAAACGTGCAAGATGGCGTTCTTCCTCTTCTTTCTTTATCTCTATCTTTTTCTCTATCCTTATCTATCCTTTCCCCTTTAGAATCGTTACGAGTCGATCTGAAATCTCCCCTCGAATCAATTCTTGGATCTCTTTCTGATCTTATATCGTGTCGTTCACTTCTGAAATCGTTTCTTTCTTTTGAACGATCACCTCGATCTTTATTATCTCGTTTTCTGTCATCGAGGAATACCTTACGTTCACTTCCTGGTATAGTTAATGATGAATCAACGCGTCTATCTAATAGTGGAGATATTCGTTTATCTCTTGTAATTCTAGGAGATCTACTTCTGGATTGATTTTCACTTTTCATTTCACGTCTATCTAAAAAGCTTTTTATGGGACTAATTTTCCTTTCTTTATTTTCATCTACTTTTTCACCCAATCTTTCTTTGGCGGAAAGTCTTGTAGGTGAATAAGTTTCTGGAACTGGTTTGAATTTTGTCCGGTCTAATTTAGCTTTCTTCACTGGTTCCGTTATTTCAACATTTCTTTCGTTTCTTCCTACATTTATAGTAACGTTCACGCTCTTCCTTGCTTCTCTATTAGGTTCAACTTCAAGTACTTTAGGCTCTGGATTCTGATATAGTACTTTTCTACTTTCACTTATCTTTTTAATTTCGATAGGTCTAATGGCATTTATAGCCTTTTGGAAAATCGCATTTTCTGCTCTTTCAATGTAACTACTTATCTTATATAAACCATGATCTTTGAATGCGATCCCTATCGACTCCCTGTATTTGTTATGTATCTTTGAAGTATTTCCTGCTGAGACTATCTTATTTTCATTCGTTACTCTCGCATAGCTAATTAAGTTATTATCCATTTCTTTCACGTAAAATACATTAGACATTGTAATTTTAATCCTCCTTTTGCTTACTTCAAAGTAAGTTAAAATTTTTCCGACTTTTGTTCCTTTTAGAATTTTACCGTCTCCTAACTTTATATTTATCAGGTTTTTTAAATTTTCGTACGCAACAAAATAAGAGTCATTATTTATAATGTGATCTGAACATCCATTATCCAATATCCAATCTATTTTTCGCGTATCGCTAGTACATACCGTAATTTCATTTTTATTATTTTCGCGCTCTACTCTTGTTAGGAAAGATTCAATTTCTTAGTCGTCGTAGCCCTCGTTGTGTGAATAATTTGCGTCGTGTTGACTTGCCTCGTAGTAGCGTTGTTGCCGGCCTCTGCTTTGTCCTCGTTGGCCAAATCCTCGTTGGCCGTATCCTCGTCTTCTTTGGCCAAAACTTCGTCCGCCGCGACCCCTATTCTGCTGCGCCTGATACGCACCTCCTTGCTGTTGCGTTCTTCCATTGTTTCCGCCTTTATACGTGTTTGTGCAATTTTTTGCCATATGACCGTACTTTCCACAGCCATAGCACTTTATGTCCTTTTTTTCGGCTGTAAATACATTTGACTTTGTTCTATGACTTTCTTTCTTGCTACGCGTTTCCCACATTATAATTTTATTTTTCAAAAATTCACATGTTTGATCACTTTCTTTCACTGAGTCGATTAAGTCCCCAATATAGCTCAATGATTCTGGTAGTGCTTTCAGCATGTAGTCGAGTTTTTCACGTTCGCTTACATTTGCACCAGCACTCTTTAATTCATTGATCGTTTTTTCAAATTCCGTGAAAAATGAATTTGATTCTTCAAAGTCTTTCAACCTCATCATGTCTAGTCTACTTCTTATACAAATTTGCACTGCTGTTGATTCCTTCATATACATCTCATCAAACTTTTGCATTATTTTTAAAGCAGTGTCTTGATCACCAACAAATTCTAATTACTCATTCGTTATACTACTATAGATGTAGTTCATCGCCCATTGATTCTTTTCATCCCACTTATCTTGCTCTTGCTTGTCCATTTTCTCTCGTGTAGCCGGTTCATAACATTTTTTACACTTTAATTGCATTAATATTCTTTTCTTCCACATTCTGTAATCGCGTCCATCGAATATTTGAACCTTAATTTCGTCGTCCCTTGGCATCTTGATTCGTTTTCTATATTCACGCCTTTTTTTTTCTTTTTCAAAAAATAATTCTCTTTATTATCCAAAATCTTTTTATTTGTTCTACCAATAGCCTTTTTATCTCTTTAGAACTTATTTCCAATTTTTTATTCCTTTTTATAATTCGACTTTTATACATTCACTTCCGGTTACACGTGGTTCCTTAACATTGAATTTCAACAACCACGCTCTGCTACCATGTTGAGAATTGTGGATCTTTGAAGCCGAAATAATGTTATAGGAACATTAAATTTATATTGACAGTTATTACTAAAATAATGATATATTTATTACATGGACGATTCTTTATATATTTATCGATACACACTTGCACGCGTCTCAGCACCTTCTACTATACCCGACTGTAAACCGACTCTTCGACGACCCTTAACCGACTGACTGTTTACATTCATTTGTTTCGAGACGCTGCGCACACACACGTACTTCCACACACTGATATATACATATAAGTATTTCTACTACGCACTTAACTCAGTCCAGCACAGAAAATTACACATATCTCAACAAAAACACTCCTGAAACAATAATACACGTCTAAACTTCATGGTTGCGACACATGATTCTTTACAGTCTTTAATTAAATTTGTCAAATAGTTTCGTTTTAAATAATAGAATTAACGAATATATAGTACATCTACTTCTATTTTCATTGGTAAATTAATTAATCCCATCTTTTCATTTTTTCAAAATAATAAAGCAAAATCTCTAGATATTTGAGGTGGTATAGTGATAGGTGCGTAAGGAACTACTCTTGGTGTTTTACGAACAACAGTTTATTAGAACTAATCAACAATCAGAGTTAACAATTAATAATCAACAATTACACTTAACAGACAACAGGCAACAACTAACAAATAACGATAGACACCGAGATGCCGTTCGACGCATTGCTATCAACGAGGACCGAGGAGTTACACCTTTAATGACGCAAGACAGACTGACTCTGCTTTTTGTTTTTCTTCGCGCAGATCCTTCCCTTCGTAGCCAATCGATATCCCCACTAGCGTGCATTCATTAGATGTGCCGCCCGTGCTGGCGCGTGTATGCTCTTCCGAGAATTCGGCGGAAAGAGTGTGATGATATCGATGATACATTGGGCACGTCGGCGTTGCGCTTTGGCGGCGTCGCGCTTTGTATCCGGAGCCGTTGAAAAGTTCCGTGGCCCGTGCCGCCACATATTCATCGAGTTCATCCATTAATTGCATTAACCTCTTCTGGAATTTCTAGAGACTCGGTGCGATAGTAATACAGGTAACCGGCAATTTAAAGCAGTTTACTATACATTATGCGATTGGATTTACGATTTACGATTTCCGATTTCAAAACGCTTATGCTTAATGAAACAGTGGAGCAGAAAGCAGTCATTTACAGATTCCTAACATGCACTCGCGTTTGAGATCCGATTCAAAGGGAAACCAGCAATACGCCATAGGCACTGATAACATTACAGAATGCATTATCGATTAAAGCTGTATGTATCAAAAAAATCTTCAATTGTAATGAAATTCATTTTACATATTGCATATTTTACGAATGGAATAATTCAACGTAGATTTTAACACGTTCGTCGCCCAGCGTGATTCGGCTATGTTTCCTGCGGAGCCCAAATCCGACCGCCGGCACGCAGAACGTAAATAGAGCGATAAACGGAAATTCATTGTATATCTTTTTCGATTCACTGTTTATCGCCTTCGATTCACTGTTTATTGTCTTCGATTCATTGTAAAGAATATATTTAGTTCTGAAATGGAGAAAGGGATAAACTTTCCAGCTAGAGTATTCCGAGGGATCTCATGACAGATATCTCAAATCTTTGATTTAATCGAGAAGCATACTTGTGAGACGTACATAAGTGATTTTTTCATCCTCAAAATGTTCAGTAAACAGCGTGAAAATATATTTGAAAGTAAGGAGAGTAGTGATGACGAGGTAGTGAATTTTAGAAAAAAAATTATAAATAGAATTTCATCGAGTTCGAATGTTGAGGAAGCATGTGCAAGCAAAGACCTCAAAGACATGTTGGAAGAACTTGCTATAAACGAAGTAGAGAAACTCGACTCTATTGATAATTCGTTGATATTTGACTGGAATGAATTCGCTAACAGGCAACAGACATTTCCGTTCACCGGATAAAGCGGATTTCTGATGGATTTGCCGTCTGACATTAGCGCAAGTGAAGTGTCTTCGTTATTCGTCACAGAGACTAATAGAGAATGCAGGGCAAAAATTACACCAACATGAAGTGGCACTGCGCTACCGTCGTCCGGTAGAAGTTAGTGTCGAGTGGCGCCACACGTTTAAGTCCTCCTTTATCGGCAGGATTTCGACCCAGTTGCTCGTGTCGTGGCACTTGATCGTCGCTTTAAGGTATCTATGCAAGCGTTCTACGATCCCATTAGACAAGGGATGATAGGCCGATGTGCGCAGGTGCGTGACGCCGAGCAACCGGCATAACTCTTTAAACAGACACGATTCGAATTAGCGTCCGTAGCCGGCCGTTATTTTTAAAGAGACGCCGAAACGAGAAATCCAAGCGGAAAGCCGAGGCGATAGTTGGCGCTTCCATAGCAGCAATGGGAACGGCTTCGGGCTAACGCGAAAAACGATCGATACACGATAGACAATATCGATAGCCCTGCGAGTATTGCATCACGATAATGTGTAAGTGTATGTGTCCGAACCGGCCTGCTAACGTTTTGAACGCTCCAACTGGTGAGGATACGTGCCTTTCTTTTTTTTTTTTTATACGAGAAGGGGAAATGCATTACGCATACCAAACAACCCGCGCCGCCGGGTTATGTGGGACTCGGCTGATGGTAGTGCCATACCCCCTAAAAAACCCCTCCTCTTCCAATCCTTCGAGTGGAGGGTCTCGACGGCACTGTTAATACCACATTACTTCGACGAGACCCCATTCGACGCGTCAGCTCCTTATCAAAAAATGCCTCTGTTTCTTCGGAGATAGTCATCATCCTCTTCTTCCCCTTTTCCGAATCGCCCCGCCTTTGTACCTTTTGCCTGTCTTGTCCTCATTACTATCCCGCAGAAACTGCGGAACAACGATAGCTCCTACAATCGCACCCGCTCTATTACAAACCGTATCGAAATGATCACAATAATTTCTGTTAGAGTGTAACACTACGCCTAGGTATTTAACCCTTTCGCGTGTGTTAAGCACCTCTCCCGTCAATGTTATATTAAACTTCTTCGGAACTCTCATTATCGTCAACAATATAATCTCCGTTTCCTCCTTTGCTATCTGGAGACCCGAATTTTCACACCAATTTAATATCGTCTTCATGTGGAGATTCAAATCTACCTCCACACTTTGCTTCTTCTTCAGACCCACCAAGCTAGTGTCACGTAAAATTGATACTTGGGTTGTAAGAGAAAAGAAAGCTGAGTCGTAACCCAACTATTAATTTTCTTTTATCGAACTTTATTATAATTTTGGCACTTACAATGATAGAATAACACTGAACAGTAAAAAGGGTGTTGTACAAGAACAGCAACTAGAACAAGAACTGCCCGAGCTGGGTGAAGTCTCGGTTTATAAACATTTTGGTTTTAGGATGTTGAGGGGCTAGGTGTATCTCTATCTCTGATGTGGACTAATGTGCGTCACAGCCTTGGTGTAGGCTATGATGATAAGGTGGTGATGTGTCCAAAGGAGTCTGAAAGTTGGGGGTCTATGTCTTATCACTGATGTAGGTTGAGATGTGATTGATGTCACAATAGCAAGGTCGTCTGCAAATGCAATAGCTCTGAGATTGACACTGTATCTTCGACCAATCGCGGGGAGACGCAATCGCGAGGAAACACGTAATAATCGACGCCGCGAATTGGTCGATCCCCTGATTTTCGTTGAGATAATGTGGGTGGTTGAGGTGGTATAAGTTCAGGCTGCGATTAACAGGGTTATAAACTATATATTTTCAACGCTTAAGAGTTACACCGTTGCGCATGATATACATCGTAGACGATGATTTGGCGTATAAAGATGCGATACACATGCACAATAGAGCAAGGCCCATACAGTTGAGTTTGTTGTTTTAGTTGACGTAGCAATAGAGGAGACTAAGTATAGATATGAAGTGACTGTTCTGTAGTCTCGAGAACAAGTTTAGAGAGATGACGTGCTTAAAACTGACTTGTCGCTCTTATGTTATTACGGAAGAAATTTCGATGTGGGTGTGCCCTTTGAATGAAGAACGCGGATCCGTTGTTCACACTTTTCGTTAGGAAAATTGAGGGTAATGATCCGCGATGTTGATTGGTTATGACCCACGTTAATGCCTGAAGGTATGAGGAGGAAGCCTCCTACCATCGTGGTTCGTGGGTGATCTTGTTCATGGGAAAAACCAACCTGTTTTGTTAGACAAATATTCAGTGTTTCCCAATAGGTGAATACCCGCATTCTCCGTGGTTTTAAGAACGCCCAACAAACCCAAGGACTTTTCTAATAACCAGCCGCAAACCGAAAAAATTTCTAGGATTAAAAATCCTTCAGGACAAACAGATCGACTGAAAAACATATGTTGACACAATGAAGTTAAATTTAAAGGTTTATAATGGGTCCTTAGATTTATCGAGGGTCGAAATGACGGTACGTAGACCGTTGGCTGTCCAACAGCTAGGGATGGAGTGCAGATGTCCTACGCGACATAACACTGCTCTTGGAGATACAGTCACAGTTATTTGTTGCATCTATTGAGATGAGAACGTGAAACCGGCGCTCGTATAAAGTGGAATTGAATCTAATACAGATCCCGAATTCTTTTAAGAATGCCGATGCGAACTCCCTTCGATGCACACACACGCGCCAGCGCTTTTGCTTTACTCTCAGCAAAAAAAAAAAACAAATATTTAAAGTAGTAGTGTTAGAAAATATTTAAGTAGTGTTTTACACTGACTGCAGCCTGTTCACATTGAATACTATCAGTGCCTTCACAGTCATGCAACTACGGACTACTTGATATTAAATACAGAGCCTTAAATAATGGCCAATAAAACAATACAAACTGAAGACGATGTGCCAATATTTTTATTGTTTTATTGACTACTATTTAGAGCTTGAAAGTACGTACAAAGAGAAATAGACATATTTCCGAAACCCATCTAGTAAATACGAATTATGAATAAATCTCCAGCTATATAAAGTTTGACGATTGTACAAAGTAGATTTACGCTTTTTTAAACACATTTGGTGCACAGCCTGTTTGCTTCCTCGATACCACACCCTTGTTTTCGTAAGGAACTTCTGAAATATTATGATTGTTCCTGGATAAATCCGAGTTATATAAATTTAAGTTACATAAGCATTGACAAAGAATATAGTAAATTCTTCTTCGTGAATGAACTCTCTGTCGCTACCATATTGTAGCCATTTTGAGGCAAAAGTCTAGAACAATTTTGAAAGGACAGAATCATTCCGACAGTCGATGAGAAACTTTCAGAGAACTGAAAATATAAAGTTTGAGTGTCACTTAGGTGTATTGGGTGTGCAGTACGCGCAGTGGGTGTTGTATGCAGTGTAGCATTACTATTCGTTGTTTATTATTTAAATCGCCATATGTGTTACAAAATATCGTATACATTTGGAGAACTTTCGGACGTGCACCTTTGTTACCACACCAATAGAACTATATACCTAGCACAAAGATATTTTTTAAAATAGATTATCGATTTCAGGATATAGGTACATTGAAACCTGGCGGGCGAATTCAGCACGACGATCCGGATCTGGGGGACGGAATACTGCACCGCATTGAAAAAAATCTCAGGTTAAATACGAGGGTTATTGCTGCTGAAGAAGGTGTCAGCAGCAGCACCGTGTAGTCTGTATTGAAGGGGAAAGATCTACACCTGTGTAGCTTTCAGAAAGTTCACGAGTTAAAAACAGAAGAAAACTTTTTCAAATGGATGAGTCGGAAAATCCAACGCAATTCCAATTTCCCCGCGAGGATATTATTTACTAATGAGACAACATTTAATAAATGTGACACTGGAGTAACAAATACACGTAGCGATCAATTTTAATCACATCACATTCTACCCACGCAGTGTAGGAACATTTGTCTAACTGTTTTGGAGATTGATGGATCGGTGGAAGGGGACTTGTGCTTTGGTCTGCTCGATCCCCACGTTTAAATCCCCTCGACTTTGACCTCTGGGGACACATGAGGAGGTTAGTGTACGCATCGCCGGTGTCTATTGCAATAGAACTGCAACACTGCATTCTCGATACGGTAAAATTTTAAGAGAAGCGTTAGGCTCTGTTTACGACAAAACGGAGGTCATATCGAACATGTGTCGTAATTCGTTGTATTTCTTGTGGATACTCGCCGTAGGGACAATCACGGTGCCTGTGCAAGCCTTTAATGAACATTGATAATACGCTTTTTTATTTATGAGTTATGGAGGCAACGGTTCCACTCGTAAATTTCATAGAGCTGTTTTCCATGTGCTCTTATGGATTTCCATCCAATCCAACATTCTCTTGACAACGTCGCGCGAGATCGTTTACATCTCTGAATCTTCTTCTCTACGACTTGTACGAGGTATATGAGGAACTACGACTCGCGCGGGAGCTCATTTTTCTTTGAGCTGCCGTATTGTGTAGATAAAAATAGAACTTTTACTCACTTATTAATAATTTAATTATTAATTTGTAACAATTAAATTAATAATTTACAACATTTAAGCCATTGACTTACACCGTTTGATCTGTTAATGCCTCACAGTTCAACTATTAATTTATAACAATATATTATTAATCTGAAACAATTACTCCATTAATTTTTAACAATTAAAATAATAATTTATAACAAAAGCCTCCCATTAATTTAAAATAATTATGCTCTTAATTTACACCATTAATCGGAAGCAATTCTACTATTCATTTAAACCAATAAATAAATTTAAACCAATAAAACCAACTCATAGCGATTAAATTAATGATTTATTTTGTTTTATTTAGTATTAACGAAATCTTTCGAGTCTTTGAAGCGGTATTTTGTTTCCATTTAGTTTTATCTTTTAATTTTAAGCACAGTATTTAATTTTTCACTTAACTATTTCATATAAAATCAGTGCTAATACAAAGTGTAACTGTAGAGCGTCTATGGATGAAATGTAATTCTTCGTACTCGCTCAAAGCCAAGGAATCAAATCGCATTCACGGAACTGAAAAAGCAAATGCGATTTAATCGATGGCAACGAGGTTTGGTTTCTTCGATGGTAAGTTCAATGTTCAAATGTGATTATGTAGATCCACATACTATACCTATTCTAATTAATAAATTTCCATACACGCTACTTCTTTGCCATCAAATAATTTTATATCTTCTGCTTTCGATGCTTAAAAACTCTTTACGTAAATAGAATCCCTGCGTAGTTACCTCCCCGTGATGGGACCGAGTAATTGCCATCGTTTCCCAAATAATAATACATGATGTACTATTCTGAAAGTGTAACGTTAATTTTAATATTAGGATTCGATTGCTATTGGTAAACAACATATATTTATAATTCCGAGATATATCAAGCTAGAAACTACTTTAATAGTTTAGTCTAGTCTAGATCATCCAAAACTGTTTGATGAATTAGACTGGACTAATAACCCCCTACGGGGGCACCGTCGGATGTCGTGGAATGTCGTGGGTCGTTGAGGAACGTCGCGGGACGTCGTGGAACGTCGTCAGACGTCGTGACACGAGGCCTGCTGCTTGTTATCTCATCTAGCAGGAGAAGTCTAATTAGGTACTATAACTCCCCACCTTCGCCAATTTATTTATGTGGTTGTGCAAGGTAAGCCGCGCTAGATTGCAACGAAAACCCTACATCAGCTCAGATTTCACTGCCATTACCATGTTCTGAAGAAGTCTAAATGTAACAAGACTGTTTTAAGTTATTATTTTAAGTATTTGATGAAACTCTGATGCAGAGCCGCCTTTTCTTCATCCAGTATAGATTATTCGTGGTACTCCCTACCGCTTAAAGAAATGTAACGTGGCTCTGTCTATCTTTTAAATGAGACGCATAGTTCAATAGGCTCTCATTTTCGTCATCAGATTGTCAAGTTCAAAATCGAAAAAATACACTCTATTGTTAGTCTAGGCATTATCGAGAAAACACCAGTTTTCATTTTCCTTAGCACAGAAAACCTGTTGTACTTTCAATAGAGTATTGTTGTGTGTTCCAATCCATACTTTTGTAGCTTCGCTAGGTAGTAATCACTTGGTTACCAGGATGATTTTTGCCAGAAAAATTCATGCCGGAAATTGAGATGGTTTTAAAGATAGAGCACCACCTCTTAGAGAGTCCCATATATCGCTCCATTTTTATTACTATTAGGACAAGTCTCTGCGAACGCCCGCAGGCCGATCACGCTCGATTGACCTCACATCATTGGAGTACAGTGTACACAAGTAAATATCTCCGGATATGCGATTGCCACAAAAGCTTGTTATCCAAGATGTGTTATGGAAAGGAGATACCTATATATTTAACAATGTGCTGGACTGGATAATGTGCTGAAGGGAACAGATAATATCATCTAGACGCTGAGTCGGTAACATTTGGAATAATACTAAAATGCTAAAGGTTCCCAATGCTTCCAGATGTGCGATAAACGTGTTTATTCTACGTCTCGTATATGTATACTGATATAAATACTTATTCTATAAATAATAAATATTATATAATATATATGTAATATCGTGATATAATGTGTTTACAAGGAATGGACAATAGAGATGTTAATCGGACAGAAAAAGGCGATTGTTGTTTAACCTGAACTATTCACACCAAACGTACAGAAAACAGCGCAACTAAATAACTCGATAACGACTCGACTTTTACCAAACGCAATCAACACTCTCTCGGCAACGCCACTCGCAAACTCCGCTTCTCCGCTCACACTCTGCTTTTCGAATCACACTCTGTTTCTCGACTGACTCTCTGGCCGTTGTCGCCTTCTATTGTCTTTTCTAGGCGCACGTGTTCTGCAGACGCTCGTAGCCAGGGTCACGTAGGTCTTTTCTACGAAACTATGCACTTGAAAAGTGGAGTGGTTGTATGGTTCTCCCTAGAAATGTGGTTGTGGCGGCATACGGCCTCAAGAACGGGCCTGGCCACGTGTGATTTTACCTCGGAGGTGCCAATATAATGGGACACACGTTGTATTAATAATAAAACTCCAGGTACAAACTGCATAGCAACGGCGATTGGAACTTTCTCGATGCTTCTAACGAGTATTTAACAAACGAACGCGATTGTAAAGCGAGGAAAATTTTCATCAGTCTATTATTCGTGCGATCGCCTTTGAAAGTTACACTTCGAGCAGTTTATACTGAGCGTCCCAGCAATCGTATTTTGTGCTTAAAATGTATTCTACGCCTAGTAAAGTGTTATCCCGTTGACCGTGGATTCGTTATCGAACCCAAGAACATTGTCAATTGCATCTTGCGTGTCTAAACACCTCTGATGTTTGTTAAACTCTGTTAAAGTCATTTTTTTTGTACCTGTAAATATAATCTCTGTTGTTCAGAACGATGGCTAATTCAAATGAAAAATTGTTACGCGCCCTAAATTCTATCGATAACCTGACACATAAAGATGTTGTCGGTAAGTTACCGACTGCAAAAGTTAATTGTCGATAGGGTTCAAATAATCATTTCTTTAACCACATTTTAATTTCTTGAGCAATAGGATTCTTATTCTTAACGCTAGAGTATAAAACAGATATTTTGACAAATATTTTAACAACCAATGGTATCTCATGAGCCTTTGACAGAGTCAACAGTAAGAAGGTGTGTGTGTGTGTGTGTGTGTGTGTACGCGCGCCTGTGTATGTATGCATATATTTGCCATGTACGGGCCAGAAAGCATTTCTCGAGTAAGGGACTTGAATCGATTTGTTAGACTTCGCCGCGCAGCGCTTCTTGTGTCTGCAGCACGATCGTGTCTATAACTAAACTCTATAGCATTATGTAAAACTACATTCATTTAAACAACATTCTTTTGTATCACGTGAAATACTGCATGTCTACTTTAAGTATATTGATGAAAATTATCACTAAAGGTGAAGAATATAAACTAAACTGCTTTTCATAATTTTGCAAACGAAGGTGTTAACAAATTGATGCCAGCGCTGCGACTAACGGCCGACTTGTAAAGCACATTTCCGAATATTAAGAGCATTACCCCCTCTACTGGAGTTTACAAACCTGTGTATACGAATACGAAGCTTGCAGTACTTATGATGCAGGAATAATCAGATATTCATTGACGTGTGTTGGTGTTGCTTTTTAGATGCACAGATATACATACATATATAACGTGAGTTTATACAGAAACGTGAACAAAAAAATTGTATTGAACATAACGTGAAGTTAGTCAGAGAATCTACTCAGTAAGACGCATGCGCTGCAGCCACGTGTGAATCTATCTGAATTGAGCGTCATGTTTGCTACTAGTGGAGGATGCCATTTTAATGCCCACAGTGCTGCTCATGGTGGTGTCCTAGTTCGAACGGTATTTTCTCTCTCTTTGCATGTTTATATGTGTATAAGAAATTTACATTCTATCTTGACGCGAACTATTAACAAAGGAAAACATGTTCTGGATGCAAATGAATAATAAGTGAATAATAAGAGAGTGTAAACAACTTTTAAGATCATGTATGACACGTTAACCTGAAATATCTTCCATTGTCTTCTGCTTTTCATTGATTTCACGACTTTTTATCAAATAATTACAGTTTTGTTAAATGTATTTGATAACTGTATCTCATACAATTTCTATATTCATTTACAAATTGCTACTGTTATCGTGCAGTTATGGCATATTTTAAGGAAAACGCGAATTGTTCTTTGAGGATATTATTAAAGTCTACTGCTCACTAATCATAGATTTTCCTTGTGCACAGGCAAGCAGTTTGTCTAATAATAATAATAATTTCGTAAAGCAAATGGCTCGAGTGTTAGTTTACGTGCGGTCCGTTTATGCAATCTCCATGGATATAAAATTGGACAACAAAATGGACGTAAGTACCTTTTGAAACATCATTCGATAAGTGAACTTTGACCGTATTGAATAATGTATTTTGTTTCTACAAATCTTGGTTAATATAACGTATTAAGCTAATGTTTATGTACCACTTTCTTTAACTATTTCAATATGACAATGTAAGATTTGCTTCTTTGGCCGTTCTGATGCAAACTTATGATTTGTAATAGAAATGAAATTTAATTGTTGAATTAAAAGGAATTTCCACGATGGTACATAAAATTTTGTATAATGTATCTGTCAATTATAAGACTACTTTGGCCAACGCGCTATGATCTCTTGCGTCTATACTTTATATATTATGGCTCAATAATAATACATGGATTAAAAATACTAAAGTAATGCAGAATGTCTAGCATCGATGCAACCGTGTTTATTATTGTTATCAATATAATATTTAATTGCTCCGTTGTAGAGTAATGAGTTTATGCGAATGTGATCATTTTACAATTAAATTTCATTTACATATTTTATTTTATAAAAATGGAAATATTGAATTACAAATGATTTGCATTAATATGTTGATATTTAGTACACTGATTATGTTTGCCATTTGTGTTATTATCATTTGTTATTAATTTTCCTCGGCTTGTAGAATATAAAATTGATATTTATACATATATAAATATGTTTTATGTAATATTAATGTAAATCGCTGTTGTATCGTGAAATGTTATCTATTTATTCGTACGATACCAAGTGGATTAGTAAGAAAGATTAGATTTTCATCATATTAATGCGTCGAAGCATACGAGCGTTGAAACAACGTATGTTGTAAAAAATATATTGCCGTATAATGGATTAATACTCACAGATGTACCAGGAACGTTCATCACTGGGAACGTGCGCTACCTGTTCACTGATGTATTTATATAAATACGGGCATTGGATTCAGCTGAGGCGTTTTGTAACGTATAACTTTAAATAAAGCAGGTCACACGAACGTATCGCTGGTTATTCGTTATCAGTTCGATGAGTACGTATTTTTTATGTATGTCCAGCGATTATTCTATAGCGAATAGTTGTATCGGAATGAAAACTTTTCTATTTTGTGCAAGGATTTTCAGATTTGTTTATTATAAATCATTTGTTATTGCAAACATCATTTGTATAAATCAAATTATTTACAGTTTTTAACGCACTTCGATATCGATTCAGATTAAAAAGAAATATTATTGGAGTTTTATAACACAATGTCGCGAACGTTCCGTCAAGCATGGTTTACGCCACAGTCAAGAACAATCGCTATTTTTGAGAACTAGAAATTTAGCGCTTCGACCATCTGCGTGTCAGCACACTGATAGGGCGTGAGTAATTGTTCCGCCAGCTCTGCAAAACAGACGACGCTCGTATGCCGTGACTTCTACGTACGTACGAAATGACTGTGAAACGTATGCCCGTTTTAACGCTCGTGTAACCTTATGCCCAGGTTTAAAGCTGTATGCGTTATGAAAAGTATTGCTGCTGTGGGTTTATATACAAAATTTTTCCGCACACAGTTATAACGAGGCACAGATACGCGTGTGCGTTTACCCGCGTGTATATATATTCTTATACAAATTGGCAACATAGTGAAAGGGAGGAATTTTGCATATGTCCCTTACTGCCCGAACAGCATCGGGACAGTAGTTCTAGTATAGTCTAGCGTAGAAAATTCGTTGAGCAGCCTGTATAGCTGAAACGTATCGTAATGACGCTACGCATCGACTCCAAAGTCTCGTGAAATGACATCAGTATATCAATATATACTTAATATATACCCAATGGCTTTGTCTACCAATTAAGGAAATAATATTACTTTCTGCATCGATGCAAGCCAATATACACCATAAAAGATCAAAAAACGTTGATGCGTTCATCGTATCAGCGTATGTAAGCACCGTTGACAGTCACGTTTTCCTTCTTTTTGACCAGTTACTACCATTGACTGTTTCTCACACCGGTTACTGATCGCGATTGATTCTACAATATCTTCCATCGAATTGGATACAAATATTGCTACTTTAAACAATTCATGGTGATTTTTGTAAACTTTTTGAGTTGTTTTTTTATATTTTCAAATGATATTGAATTTTTAGAGCTTTGCATGGTGTTTGTTGCTCTGTCGTATATTTCATTTCTCATTTATAATATACAATTTGTTAAACATATAGAAGAACCGCTCGTTGCTTTGTACCAATTTGTTACTTGGAAGAATACATTCATGAAATAACGTTAAACAACCATGTTAAAAATATCGTATGCGAATCTGATTTTTCTTCCATTTGAATATAATTGAAAGTTGAATATAATCCACTTCACTACACAATAGTTTGAAAATATCGATCGGCCATGTCCTATGATAAATGTTAGGAGTTGAGGAAAAGTTTCGTAGCAATTCTAATGAAGCTGTAAATTTACACAAAATTTACACCTCTCTTCTTATGTATGTAGTATTCTGGATTTGTGCAGTTATGTTTTTCATGTTTTTAATGGTAGAACCTGGCTAACTCATAAACATGGCGTCATAAAGCGTTCTTTCTACTATCTAGTTTTGTAGCTCTATACATAGTTTTCTATCCAACCCATGATATTTATGACACGATTGGCTTCAATTACTAGGCTAGGACTGTTTCATAGATTTTTCGTTTTTTAGAATGTTACGTTAGGTTTGTATATTTTTTTCAGCCTTCTGACTATGCAATAAGAATAAAAGAAGAGCCAATCGATCCGGAGATCTGCGATGATTTGTCGCCAGTTGATACGAATACAGGGAATGAAAATGAAACAGCGACGTTTAAAGGTGAATCTTCGGATGATGTTTATTCTGAAGATGAAGAATTCGCGTTTCCTCAAGAAAGTACGTATCTAGAAAATAAGAAATCGGATCCTGATAAACGAAAAAGTAAACATAAAGTACCTTCAAACAACAGAAGAAGTTGCAACGTTTGTTTGTTAACTTTTCGAACTAAACATTTATTTGATCAGCATAACAAATTATATACCTGTAATGTATTTAAGTGTAATAATTGCACTGCGATTTTCACTATGCATTTTTCCTTGATACGTCATTTAAAGAAGCAATGTCGTACGAAACAATTGTCTGGATATAGATGTAATTTTTGTAGCCGAAGGTTTTCCTTTAAAAGACATATCCAATCTCATTTATTCCATGCGCATGGGAACGCAATATTTTCTGGTGAAAGCAAAATCACGAAAACATCTGCTGAATCGTTAGGAAAGTCGAATCATTCGGATGGTATAGCCATGGCAGAATCAAATACTTCACACAGTCCCTGCCCAAAAAACGTAGATAGCTCAATAAATATATCTTTGATACCATCCAAGGGAAGGGACCAATTGCATATTTTTACAAAATCAGAAAATAATAGCAAGAGGTTCTGTTATCGGAAATTTGTATAAAGTAGATATGCGAGTTATCATACCGTCAGTTTGTAATTTTAGCAATAGAGCGGTGTCAAACGCGGACACATTGCAGTTATGGCACGAACGGCTATGTCATCAGAACATCAGACATGTTAAAGAATTCTTAAAGAATTCAAATATGAAAGTTGTAGAGGATAATAACTTTTTCTGTGAAGGTTGCGCGTACGGGAAACAGCATAGATCGAGTTTTCACGAGAAAATCAATCGGGCGACTAAACCTCGCGAAATTATTTATACGGATGTATGTGGACCTATGGAAGTCGAGTCATTAGGTAAGAAACTGTATTTTCTTACATTTAAAGATGATTTTTCAAAATTCACAATGATTTACTTCTTACGACGTAAGTCAGAAGTAATTGAAAAATTAGAAACTTTTTGCTTAGAAGTTGAGAATCAATTTAACTATAAGATTAAAGAAATTCATAGTGATGGAGGGAAAGAATTCATAAATAAAAAAGTCAAAGAGTTTTTAAGAAGTCAGGGAATTAGGCACACAATTAACGTCCCATACATTCCTGAACAGAATGGTGTTGCAGAAAGAGGACAAAACTTGACAGAAAGGCTAACAAAGGATATTTGGTAGGCTATTTAGATGACGGACGAGGGTATCGAGTGTACGTGCCAACAGTAAAAAATGTAATATTAAGCCGTGACGTAATATTTAAGCCTGAACTAGAAAATGCGAAATTCGTAAAATTAAGTTTACCGAAAATTGTCGAGCGCGAAGATGTGAGTGCGCAGAGCGATAGAGCATGTACGTATGAAAGTGCAGAGAGTGAACATGAAAAACAACCTCATGGAACTAGCGACAATGTGAGACAATTGAGAGATAGAGATAAGATCAAACGAACCGATTTTTATGGTAACCCAGTAACGTACGTAGCGGAAAAATTACCGGTGGATTTTAACGAAGCGATGAGATCCAAAAAGAAAGAGTTATGGGAAACGGCTATGAATGATGAAATGAAATCGCACCGTGAAAATAAGACGTGGATTCTTGTAGAAAAGCCTAAAGATCAGAAGGTACTTAGCAATAGGTGGGTTTTAACGATAAAGCTAAATCCGGACAACTCGGAACGATACAAAGCGCGACTTGTAATAAAAGGGTGTTCACAGAAAGAAGGCATAGATTATAAGGAAACATATAGTCCTGTTGCTCGGTCTGACACAATTAGATTAATGCTCAGTATTGCAGCCAAAAATAATTTACACCTTGGACAGTTCGACATTAAAACCGCATTTTTATATGGAAGTCTGAAAGAAGATATTTATATGAAACAACCTAAAGGTTATGATGATGGTACAAATCGCGTTTGTAAATTGCTAGAAAGCCTATATGGCTTAAAGCAGTCTCCAAGATGTTGGACGGAACGTTTCACAAAATTTATCTCGAACTTAAAATTTTATCAGAGTAACGCAGATCCTTGTTTTTATATTTATACAAAAGACGACAAATTAATGTTGATGACCATATACGTAGACAATGGACTGGTAGCAGCTTCAGATGAATCTCTAATTTTTCGATGATTTAAATAAAGAATTCAAAATTACGAGTTCAAAAGAAGTAAAGAGTTTTCTTGGACTTGAAATTAATAGATTAGAAGATGGTTCAATATTCATTCATCAGAGTAGGTATATCGAAAACATATTGGAAAAATTTAATATGAATGAGGCAAACAGTATTTCTACACCTATCGAGACTAATTGGAGCGAAAGTAACATAGGCGATAATGATTGTAACGCACCATACAGAGAAGCCGTAGGGAACTTAATGTTTTTACAAACTGTAAGTAGGCCAGATATTAGCTTTGCAATAAATATACCGGCGAGACATTTAGAGAATCCAAACCAGTATCAGTGGAAATTAGTCAAGCGAATTTTGCGCTACATAAAAGGGACCGCAGACATGGGACTCTTGTATACAAAAGCAGGCAGTCTCGAAACCTTTAGCGACGCTGACTATGCAGGCGACAAAGAAACAAGAAAGTCGACATCAGGCGTTGTATGTAAGTATGCGAATGCGGCCATCACATGGCAATGTAAGCGACAACAATGTATAGCTCTATCTACGACCGAAGCTGAATATGTCAGTGCAGCCTCAGGAGCGAAAGAAATTATGTGGCTAAAGAAAATATTTCTTGAATGTAAATTAGAGATCCTTAAGTATATGCTATGAGTAGACAATACTAGTGCCGTGAAATTAATTAAGAATCCAGAATTCCATCAAAGAAGTAAGCATATTGACGTAAGATATCATTTCTTGCGAGATTTATACAATAGAGGCAAAATTGATATAACGTATGTAACAAGCGAAGAGCAATTGGCAGATATATGTACAAAGGCGTTGCCAAAACCGAGATTTGAATATTTAAGGAAAAAGTTAGGTTTGAAAAGTAAAAAAGATAGATATTAAGAGGTAATTGTTTGTAAACATGTAGAGTTTTTAGGGAGGGTGTCGAAGTGATTATTACTTCTCAAAAAAAAAGAGGAAAAACTCTACATGATCTGTCTAGTCTTCTAGTTTTTTTTTTGTGTAATAAATTAATTTGTATGGAAAAGAGAAAGGCGGCTGGCAAATGTACTTGAGAAGGCATTGACAAATTAATTTTCAGATATTTACGACAAGAGTTAGAAAATATTAAGAGATAATTTGTAAATTTGAGATAATTGTTTGTAGGGATGTAGAGTTTTAGAGAGGGTGTTGAAGTGGTTACCACTTCTAAGAAAACTCTACATCTGGTCTTTTTTAGTTTTCTCAAGCACTGAAGCCATCGACAGCGTGTAGACAAAAGACTGCGACGAAGTCAGGCCATAAACAGTAGACAGGCAACGTTGGCTTCGGGGTTTTTCAGTTATTAGGTAACACAGCTAGCGTGCGGATCTGGACCAGCTCAAATTGTATTTTACTTATTACACTTCTATTTAAATATATTTTCTACCTTACAATTTATCCACGTGTTTTCTCTGTTTACACACCGAATAACCTCAACACTTTTTATTTCTATTATTTATTTTAGTCCGTGCTTTTCGGCTTTGGACGACTTCCAGATTACATCTCTTACATTGTCTTTACTTATATTTAACGCTTTTGCTTCCTTGCTGCTCTCCCTCTCTGTGGTTCCTCCCCCTCTTCTGCTGCTCTTCTTCAGCACTTCCCCCATGTCCCTTGTTCCTCCTGTAATCTCGCATTCCTCTACTACGTGCTTCAGGTCCTCCTCTCCTTTTTTGCATAATCTGCATTCTCTTTCTCCCTCCTCTTTCCAGTGTTCTCTTGCCCTGGTTTCGTTGCCATATCTAAATCTCCCTACTATGTTTCTGTCCCCCTATTTCATCTTTCCTTCTAGGTACTTTGGTAGTCCTTCTTTCGCTATGTTTCTGTAGTGTCTGTTGTATTTAGATTCCCTTAATCTTTTCTCCCTCTCCTCTGTTTCTCTTTTCCTTTTTTCTTCTATGATCTGGTTCGCTGTCATCCTTTCTTGTCTATCTTCTGCTTCTCCTTGAGCCCTTCCCTTTCTCGCCTCCTCTAACCTCATCTTTTCCTTGCTCTTTTCCCTTTTTGGCCCTTTCCTCATTTCCTTTCTCTCTCCTTTATACATTCTTTCACTAATTCCTTCTTCGATTCCAAGGCCTTCTCCTCGTACCTTACTGTTCTTTTCAGTGCCTTTTCTCTAATTTCCTCTATCTTGCATTCCTCTCTCAGGATGTAGTTTGGCGTTGTTGTGTTTAAGCCTAGCAACCATCTCACGTATCTCCTTTTTACCCTGTCCAGTCTCTCATCTATATTCCATCCCCACACCTCCGTTCCATACAACGCTACATTCTCTACCAGTGCTCCAAACATCCTCATTCTCCTCTTGTAGTCCCTTTTAAATATCCTTTCTCCTACGCTCCATGTCTTCTTCATCGCAATTGCTGCCCTCCTTTTTCTGTCTTGGATATGCTTCTCGTCGCACCCGTTTTCTTTTCAGTATGTACCCTAGATACCTAATTTCATCCACTTCTTCTAGTTCTTGTTCCCCCCATCTCCATTTCCTTTGCCTCCTCTTGTTCCTTCTCTTTTCAAACACTATTACTTTTGTCTTTTCGGTGCTCAGTTCCAGTTCCACTTCCTCTAGGAATGTCTTCATCATTTCCTTTAACTCCTCTTCTCTGTCCGCTATCAATACAATGTCATCCGCGTATGATAATGACCATAGCTTCCTGTCTCCTACCACTATGCCTCCTACTTGCCCTTTCCTCATTTCCTCTTCCTGCCCTGCCACATATATGTTAAATAGTGTCGGGCTCAGCGGGCACCCTTGTCTCACTCCCCTCACCGTCCAAAACTCTTCTGTGTAGTTGTTCCTGATCCTCACTACGTTCTTTATCTCCTCTGTCCTTCTGGTTAACTTCTCGTTCACCCCCATTCTCCTCATTATCTCTCCCAGTTTCTTCCTGTTGACCCCATCGAACGCTGACTTTAGGTCCGCGAAGCTAGCATATAACTTCCCTCTTCCCCGACTCAATTGTTTATCTATCATATGGTTCAGTACGTACACTGCGTCTATCACTCCTCTTCCTTTCCTAAATCCGAATTGGCTCTCTACCAGCTTGTCCTCCATTTCCACCTTCAGCCGCTCGTCTAGAATTCCTGCATAGATCTTGTATGCCGTGTCCATTAGCGTGACCCCTCTGTAGCTCTTCACCGCCCCTTTGTTCCTCCTCTTGTAAATCGGACATATCACGCCTTTTCTCCAGTCTTCGGTTATCCCCTTTCCATTCCAAATTTTTCCTAACATCTCCCATAACGCCTCCCCCACTTCCTTCGGCGCATACTTCCATACCTCGTTTTCCAAGCCATCTTCCCTCGTTGCTTTTTTCTCTTTCAATTTTCTTATTTGGAGTATTACCTCTTCCTTCTCTATGTTGTCTTCTCTCTCCTCTTTTGATTCCTCCTCCTCTCTCCACCCTTCTGTTCTTTTGTCCTCTTTGTTTTCTGTCCCCTCTAACGTTTCCATAAAATGATTTTTCCACTCCTCTTCCCTTATCGCCTCGTCTACAACCTCTCTTCTTCTCCTATATTTATTTATGTATTTCCATGCTTCTTGCTCTGTTTTGATCTTTTTGATTTTCTCCATCTCTTCCTCTTCCTGCTTCTCCTTTCTTTGTTTACACCACTGTTTGAATGCCTTCTTCTCCTCTATGAATTCTTCTCTGCTGCATTTTCCTTTCCTAAATTTTGTCATTTTCCTTCTTATCCCCTTTTTCCTTTCTTTCCACTCCTTGTCGTACCATACCTTTTCTCCTATGCTCCATTTCCTTATCCTTACTCTTTTCTTTGGTATTGCCTCGTTTATCTTCTTCTTAATTTCTGCCCACATTTCCTCTACTGTTCTTCCCCTGCTTGCCCAGTCTTTGCACTCCTCTAAATATCTTCCCGCACTTCCTTTTGTCCATTCCCTTCTCTCCTTCTCTTCTCCTTTTCTTTCCTCATCTCTTTGTACCTCTGGTCCCTTTATTTCTATTTCCAACGGCATGCGGTCTGACTCCACTCTTTTTTCTACCTTCATGTCTGTTATTTCCTCTATCGCTTCCTGGTTGCCAATCACGTAGTCTATTACTGATTTTCCCCTCTCTCCCACATAGGCTCACTCGTCTTCTTCTTTGTCTCGACCGTTAATTATCGTCCAGCCTCTTTCATCCAGCAACCTTAGCAGCATTCTTCCTTCCGTATTTATTGTCTTATCTTTTGATCTCCTGCTCTTTTCTTGTCCTAGTTCCTCGTTTATCAGCCCTCCCTCTTCTCCCGTTCTTGCACTCCAATCTCCTCCTATGATCGTCACTTCCTCTTTCCTTCCCTCTATTCCTTCCTCCATTTCTTTCCATGTCCTTTTCGTGTCCTGGTTATACACCACCACTATTCTATATGTCTTCTCCTTGTACCTTATTTTTCTTTCTACTATGTCGTCTCCTATTTCCTTATACTCTATTTCCCTCAGATTTTTGTTTACGCCTGTTATTATACCCCCTCTTGTCCTTCCCTTTCTCCATTCTCTCCTTGCTGCCCTGCATTTCCAGTCGTATTCCTTGGGCAGTCTATACTTTACCCTTTCCCATTTGCTTTCCTCTGTCCATGTTTCCGTGAGGCCGATTACGTCAAATGTTCTTAAATATTCCCATACCTCTTTGTCCTTGTTCATTGTCCCTGCTATGTTCCAGAAGCACATTCTCAACCCCTTTATGTCCCCACCCCTTTCTTTCTCCTTATCTCACCCTTTCGCCTCTCTCCTTCTTTCTTCCTCTAGTTTCTCCTCGCTTTCGTTCCACCTGTACCACCTGTCTTCCATTTTCAGCTTCTTGTAACCTATTTTTACGTATTCTCCCTTCTCCCTTTTCGCTC